>NC_082713.1:101808840-102032614 GCF_030144855.1 Hypanus sabinus
CTGAGTAAAGAAGTTCCCCTTGTGTTACCCCTAAACTTTTGCCCTCTCTCAACTCATGTCTTCTTGTTTGAATCTCCCCTACTCTCAATGGAAAAAGCCTATCCACGTCAACTATCTATCCGCCTCATAATTTTAAATACTTCTATCAAGTCCCCCCTCAACCTTCCACGCTCCAAAGAAGAAAGACTTAACTTGTTCAGTTAACAAGTTTCTCTTTCTCTGTAACTTGGGTGCTGAAACCCAGGTAACATTCTGTTAAATCTCCTCTGTACTCTCTCTATTTTGTTGACATCTTTCCTATAATTCAGTGACCAGAACTGCACACAATAGTCCAAATTTGGCCTCACCAAGGCCTTGTACAATTTTAATATTACATCCCAACTCCTATACTCAATGTTCTGATTTATAAAGGCCAACATACCAAAAGCTTTCTTCACCACCCTATCCACATGAGATTACACCTTCAGGGAACTATGCACCATTATTCCTAGATCACTCTGTTCTACTGCACTCAATGCCCTACCATTTACCATGTATGTCCTATTTGGATTATTCCTACCAAAATGTAGCTCCTCACACTTATCAACATTAAACTCCATCTGCCATCTTTCAGCCCACTCTTCTAATTGGCCGAAAATCTCTCTGCAAGCTTTGAAAACCTACTTCATTATCCACAACACCACCTATCTTAGTACCATCTGCATACTTACTAATCCAATTTACCACCCTATCATCCAGATCATTAATGTATATGACAAACAACATTGGACCCAGTACAGATCCCTGAGGCATACCACTAGTCACCGACCTCCAACCTGACAAAGTTATCCGCCACTACTCTCTGGTATCTCCCATCCAGCCACTGTTGAATCCATTTTACTACTTCAATATTAATATCTAACCATTGAACCTTCCTAACTAACCTTCTGTGTGGAACCTTGTCAGAGGCCTTACTGAGCATCCACGGCTTTAAAAGCAAAGATGTAGTGTTGAAACTGTTGCAAGGACACGGCAGTGGAATGAACCCAAGTGCTGAACATGGGTGTGGCATTGGTGCCAAGGGAGTCTTTACCCAGAGTCTGGGTTTCAGTGGCGAGTTCAGGAACGATGCTAGACTTAGAATGAATAGTCCTAAGAACCATGGAACAAGGTTACTCCTACACAAACCAACTAGTGAACTGTCACCTTCTAGTTGTGGTCACAGGATTCTTATACTGCACTGGCCGATGGAAAGCAGGTGTTCGTAGTTATTGGAACCGGAGAATGATTGGAAACTAAATGAGGTGGTTAAGGCCCAATTCCTGAGGAAGCTCACCAGGTGCCAGAAGGGACCATGACAGTACCCCCACCCCCTCAATGGGAGCCTCCCAGCATTCCTCCAGGCCTGTCTGGATGGTCCCGATGAAAGTCCTGGATGAGGGAAGGGTCTAGGATGAAGGAGTGCGGGACCCAGGAACACTCTTCAGGACCATACCCCTCCCAATCCACCAGGTATTGGAGACCCCTGCCCTGACGGTGCACACCTAGTAGTCGTTGGATGGTGTATGTCAGATGGTTGTCAATGAGACGGGCAGGTGGGGGAGTCTCAGCTGGGGGGCACAAGGGGTTGACAGAAACTGACTTTAACTGAGACACATGAAAAGTTGGGTGAGTGCGCATGGACTTTGGCAGCTTTAGGCGGACTGCTGTGGGATTGATAACCCTTTCAACCTTGAATGGTCCCTGGAAGCGAGGGGTGAGTTTCCTCTGTTTGTTTTTGAGCGGGATGTCCCTGGAGGAAAGCCACACCATCTGCCCCAGTTGGTACTCCGGCACCAGAGTCCGGTGTTGGTTGGCTGTCTTCTTATTCCGATTTGTTGATCTGAGTAGGGCCATGCAGGTTTCCTCCCAAACCTTACAGCACCGATCAATATGGTCCCGAGCCGACGGTACCGCAATCTCCTCTTCCTGAGCGGGGAACAGCAGGGGTTGGTACCCAATGGAGCACACGAACGGAGACCTCTCAATGGCAGAGCTCACCAGGGAGTTGTGGGTGTACTCAACCCACGGGAGATGGTCACTCCACGTTGACGGGTGGTTTGCTATTACGCAGCGTAACGTTGCCTCCACGTCTTGGGTTGACTCATTCTGTCTGCCCGTTTGTCCTTGATCGGAGACGATGTCCATGGGGATTCCGTGGAGGCGGAAGACGTGGCTGATGAGAAGATCTGCGGTTTCTTGAGAGGAAGGAAGTTTAGGGAGGGCCACAAAGTGCACCGCCTTGGAGAATTGGTCTACCATGGTGAGGACAGTGGTGTTTCCGTGGGAGAGAGGGTAGACCGGTGACGAAGTCCAGGGCGATGTGTAACCAGGGATGACCAGGGACAGGTAGAGGACGGAGTAGACCCGCAGGTAGTCGATGAGAGACATTTCCCCGGGAACAGATGAAACAAGCCGAGACATAAGAATGGGTGCCACCTCCATGGACGGCCACCAAAAGTGCTTCCTCAGGAGAGCCAGGGTCCGATCACTCCCGGGGTGGCAGGAAAACCAGGATGTGTAGCCCCATTGGAGCACCTGAGGCCTGACGGAGACGGGCACATACAGGCGATTGCCGGGTCCATTTCCAGGGTCGGGGTCATCCCACTGGGCTTCCTTTATTTTAGCCTCGATCTCCCAAGTGAGGGTGGCCACCATGCAGAATGCTGGGAGGATCGTCTCGGGGCTGGAGGTGTCATCCTTGGAGTCATACCGGTGGGATAGCATGTCTGGCTTCCGTTCTTGGATCCTGGACGTTATGTGAGGGTAAACTGGAATCGTTCAAAAAACAATGGCCAACGGGCCTGGCAGGAGTTTAATCGTTTGGCGATCTGAATGCACCCCAGGTTCTTATGATCCGTCCATACCACAAACGGGTTTTCTGCCCCCTCCAACCAGTGCCTCTATTCTTTCAGTGCTAGTTTGACTGCCAATAGTTCCTGATTCCCCACGTTGTAATTCCGCTCGGCGGGGGGGCAGTTGGCGAGAGTAGAAGGCGCAGGGGTGCAGTTTTTCATCCGAACTTGCCCGTTGGGATAGGACTGCTCCCACCCCAGAGTCAGAGGCGTCCACCTCCACGATGAGTTGACGGGATGGGTCCGGGTGGACCAGGTTGCGGGCAGTGGTGAAACGCCTCTTCAGGTCGGCGAATGCTGAGTCCGCTTCGGAGTCCCAGCAAAACGGTGTGGTAGGCGAGGTAAGCGGGGTAAGCGGGGCTGCCACTCGACCGTAGTCTCTGATGAATCTGCGGTAGAAGTTTGCAAACCCCAGGAATCGTTGAAGCTGTTTGCGTGTCGTGGGTCTGGGCCATTCCTCCACTGCCCGGATCTTCTCGGGGTCTGCTTTTACCTGCCCGCTTTCAATGATATTGCCTAGGAAGCTGACCGAAGGGACGTGGAACTTGCATTTATCCGCCTTTGCAAATAACTGGTTTTCCCAGTCTCTGGAGGACTTGACGGACATGGTGTACGTGTTCTTGGGGGCTGCTAAAAAATATCAGGATATCGTCAAAGTAAACAAATACGAACTGATTTATAAAGTCCCTCAGTACGTCATTGATCAGGGTTTGGAAAACTGCAGGAGCATTGGTAAGGCCAAACGACATGACTGAATATTCAAAGTGGCCCAGAGGTGTATTGAAGGCCGTCTTCCATTCGTCCCCCTCCCTCATCCTGACTAAATAGTAGGCGTTGCGAAGGTCCAGCTTTGAGAAGATGGTGGCTCCATGCAGTGGTTCAAATGGCGAACTAATGAGGGGTAGAGGGTACTAGTTCTTCACTGTTATATTATTTAGGCTTTGGTAGTCGATACAAGGGCGAAGCATCCCGTCCTCCTTTTCTATAAAGAAGAAACCAGCAGCTACTGGGGAAGATGAAGGTCTGATAATGCCTGCCGCGAGGGACTTACTGATGTACTTCTCCATGGCCTCTCTCTCCGGTCAGGATCGGTTAAAAAGGCAACTGGTGGGTAGCGAGGCCCCAGGGAGAAGGTCAATGGCACAATCATACGGGCGGTGCGGAGGCAGGGAAAGGGCCAGTTGTTTACTAAATACTGGTCCCAGGTCATGGTATTCTGTGTAGACTCGGGACAAATTGACGGGTTCCGGTAGCTTCCCCGGTAGATGGGGCTGATGGCAGACAGTTGGCATGGCAAGACTGGCTCCATTTGGCTATGCTCCCGGTAAACCAGTCAATGTGGGAATTGTGTTGGGTCAGCCATGGGTACCCTAGAACTACTAGGGCTTGAGGTGAACAAATGAGACTGAACCGTACCTCCTCCCGATGGTTGCTGGACAGGATCAAGGTACCTGAGCCAGCAGTTTTCCGTCCAGGGCCTGGGCCTCCAGGGGTGCAGTTAGCAGCTCGTGAGGTATTCCAGCCTGGGAGGCTATGGCCTCGTCCAGCAGATTGCCCTCGGCTCCGGAATCCACCAAAGCGGATCGGGACAGAGACTGTCTTTGGTAATTCACGGTAACCGGGATCTGCATCCGAGTCTGGGGGGCTGAAGGGAGTGTTGTCAGACCCACCAGAACAGTAGGAGTGGAAGCTCTGCGAGGAAAGGAAGGGGGAGAGAGGTTAGGGCTGGTTGGAGAAGGTGAGGTGGACCGTGGGATGGCCCGAGGAACGGGGTAACCGGTCTTCTCTCTCAGACATTCTCAAAGTCGATAATCTAATCGGATGGCTAGTGAGATCAGAGAGTCCAGACAGTCCGTGTCATCCCTCGCAGCCAACTCATCCTTTATCTGGTCCGAGAAGCCCTGTCGAGACACCTCCCATAGGGCCTTGTCATTCCACCCAGAGTCTGCGGCCAACGTCCGGAACTCAGTGGGATACCTGGCCACACTTCACAAAGCCTGACGAAGAGTAAGCAACTGTTTCGCTGCGTCCTTACAGCGAATGGATTGTTCAAAGACTTTCCTCATTTCCGCGACAAAGGAGGGGCAGGAGGAACAAACCTCTGGTCGGTTATCCCGCATCGCAGTTGCCCAGGCCAAGGCATCCCCCTGTAGCAGCCCCATGATGTACACATATCTTTGATTTATCAGAGGTGTAGGTACGTGGCTGCAGCTTAAAGACTAGGGAGCATTGTAACAGGAAGGCCTGGCACCTACCTGAGTCCCCGGCGTAGGGTTCAGGCTCGGGTACAGACGGCTCTCAAGGGGATGGTGTTGCTGATTCCGAGGTAGAAGTCATCCCCAGCAGTGCAGTTTGGGTAGTCAGGGTTCTTGGAGGGGACGGAGAAACAGAAGCAGAGACCCGATCCACTCATTCACTGACATTCGTGGTTAGTGTCCGAAGGTTTTCCGTGATCTCCTGAAGTAGTTGGTCGTGGGCACCCAACAGGTAGGCCTGGCTGGCCAGGGCCTGTTGTACAGGATCCGTGTCCACTGGGTTGATCGAGGCCAGTTCATTCTGTTGCAAGGACGTGATGGTGGAACTAACTCAAGTGTTGAACACGGGCATGGCGTTGGTGCCAAGGGAGTCTTTACCCGGAGTCTTCGTTTCAGTGGCGAGTTCAGGAATAGACTTAGAATGGATACTCTTAAGAACCATGGAACAAGGTTACTGGTACAGAAGTCAACCAACTAACTAGCACCTTCTAGTTGTGGTCACAGAATTCTTATACTGCATTGGTTGATGGAATGCAGGTGTTCGTAGTTATTGGAACCGGGGAATGAGTGGGAACTAAATGACCTGGTTAAGGCCCAATTCCAGGTGCCAGAAGGGACCATGACAGAATCTTTATAAAGCACTTGCAAGGCCTCACTTGGAGAATTGTGAGCAGGTCTGGGCCCCTTATCTTAGTAAGGATGTGCTGACAGCTGAGAAAGGGTTCAAAGGAGGTTCACAAAAATTATTTCAATTTGAATGACTTATCATAAGAAGAGTGTCTGATAGCTTTGAGCCTGTATTCATGAAAATTCAGAAAAATGAGTCATGACTGAATTGCAACCTATTGAATGGTGAAAGACCTTGATAAGGTGGATGTGGAGAGGATGTTTCCTACGGTGGGAGAGTCTAAGACCAGAAGACACAGCTTCAGAATAGAGAGGCGTCCTTATTGAATGGAGATGAGGAAGAATTTCTTTAGCCAGCGAGTGGTGAATCTGTGAAATTCAGGCAGCTGTGGAGGCCAAGCCTTTATGTATATTTAAGCAGAGATTGGTAGATTCTTGATTGGTCAGGGCATGAAGGGATGCAGGGAGAAGGAAGAAGACTTGGCTGAGAGGGAAATGGATCAATCATGATGAAATGGTGGAGCAGTTGCAATGGGCCAAATGGCCTAATTTGTTCCTCTATTTTATGGTCTGATGGTCTCATTCTGACAACATCTGTGCTGACACCCCAGATATGAACCACCTGAGGGTTATGCTAATATGATGCATTTTGGAAGAAGTATTTAAGTAAAGCCCATTCAAATGTAAAAGTGGTCAAGGAATTATTTCAAAGAACAGATAAGGAGTTCCTTTGTAACCTGATAAATAATTGTCCCTTCAACAGTAATCTGGTCACTAATGACATTTGTAGGATTTACATACATTTGAATGGTTTGTTATTGCATTTCTTCAGTGTGGTGAACTACATATACCTGTCTGGACACGCACCCTGTTGACTGCTCCTGTGGCTCCTCCCACAGACCCCTGGATAAAGGTGATCAAGGCCTGAGCCCGGCCCTCAGTCTCCAGGATGTAGTATGGTGGTCACTCACTGTTATAAAAGCCGATATCTCGCATTTACGTCTCAGAGTGAGTTATTGATGGTGCATCATTCAGTAAATGGACTTCACAAGTACCTTTCAGGCTGTAAACCTCTAGGATGTCCTGAGGTCATGAAAGGGACCATAGTTGCAATTTTTTTTCATTAAAGATTAAAGATGTTGCTCAGATTGAGAGACACAAAGGACTGCAGATCATGGATTCTGGAGTAGCAATCTGTTGGAGTAAGTCATTGCATTGTGCAGCATTTTAGGGAGGAATAGAAAGGAATTGTTGATGTTCAGGGTCAGAACTGAGAGTGGAGTGGTCAGAGAAGAGAGGAGTTATGTTGACACAGGGTTAGAGGTGTGCTGAAAGAGGAGTGGTGGTAGAAAATGGGCAAATTGAGTCAGATAAACTGAAGGGTGAATCTCAGAGACAGGGGCATCAGGGCAGGCGTGACAGAGGCAGGTAGGGACAGGATGGGGGAGGGGAAGCTTTGCAACCTGCTTGCAAAAAAAGCAGTAGATGAGGTTAATACAATGGATATAGTTTACATTTACCAAGGATTTGATACAACTCCATCTGTGAGATTTTCAAAGACAATCAACTTACCTGACCCATAACTACGAGCATCTTTAGTATTTTTTTGGAATTGGTGAGGATTAGTTTCAATTGAAATTTAATTTTCTAGCATTGATCCAGTAGGTCAAATGACAACAAGGTTCGCTGATTCTCTGACTCCACAGAATATATTCTTTATAGAGTCAGTGGCTTGCATCATTCTTCTGTTTAGCTAAAAATATGAAAGCATAAGGACTAGGAGCAGAAGTCAACCATCTGGCCCACCAAGCCTATTCTGTTGTTCAGTAAATCATGGCTGATCTATCATTGTCTCAGCTCCACTACCTGCCTTTTCCCCACAGCTCTTATTTCCCCGGCTATGCAAAAATATATCTAACTGAGTCTTAAATATATTTAATGAGAAAGCCTCCGATGCTTCTCTGGCAAGGTTCTTTTATGGTTATACTAAATTTTGAACTAATTTATTGCAGCGCTGAAGAGTAGATCCATATTAATAAAAATACACTGCGACAGTTTCCAAACTAGTCAATGGGTATTGATAAGGATTGAAGGTAAAATATTCAATGTGTATCAAACAAGCAGATGCTTTAAAATGTTGGATTACAGCATACAAACTAATATATGCTAATATAGATTGTTAAAGTAAAAGGTTGTGTCTATCGGAAAAGGAATGTATGAAAAGATCTGTCTGTGACTATTAACATTTAACTAAAAGTTCTCAGTTATGTGAAACTGTTCTAATCAAAACTCGGCATGTTCTACAAGTCACATCAAGGGCATTTGAATACGAACTGATGCAAGTTGTTCTAATATTTTGTAAATCCACTCAGAATACAAAGGTTGATGTCGTCTTGCCTTGGTGTTAACAGGAAAAAGCATGGAAAAGTGATTTATTTGTACATGAGCGCTCTTGTGCTGTGAAGAATGGCAAATCTGAGAATGAGAACAGTAAGGCTCAAGAGAAGAAAATGATTTCCACTTCATCTTCAAGATATTATGCTGCTTCAAGTTACAACACTCAAACATAGGGAATAGAACACCATAGCATGTAACACTGGCCGATAATATTGTACTGACCCTTTCAGCTACTCCAAGATCAATCTAACCCTTGCTTCCCACGTAGCCTCCACCATTTTTATTCATCTCTGTTCCTATCTAAAAGTCTCTTAAATCTCCCTAATGTACTTGCTTCTACCACAAACCCTGACAGCATGTTCCACACGCCCAGCATTCTGTGTGAAACACATGCCTAGAACTTCTCAAATTCTTCCATAGGTCTATGAAAATAATATCCAAGGAGAAGATGCTAGATGAAATTTTAACTTTTCACATTCTTTCCTAATAATCCATTAATGGATGGGAAGACCAAAAGCGAGGGAGCAGCGTGGCCTTAGTTGCATGGACCAGACCCTCATGTTGTGCTTCACCTGTTACAGCCTCCAAGGAGAGGACGCACCATTAGTTGTGTGGGAGAGGACAAAGGTGTAGTGGGAGCACTGAAATCTGTGCTAGGTTAGGGATGACCCCTCCTGTCGGTGTTGTTCTCCAGTGTTCGCTCCCTGGAAGACAAGTTGGATTGCCTTCATCAGCAGTTGGCCCAGCATGAGATGAGAAACGCTGTGGACCTGTTCCTGCAGAAATATGGCTCTAGGACACAATCCCAATATCCATTCATCTTCAGGCCATACTTCTCAGGGACTTAAGTGCATAAAACATAGGAGCAGAATTAGGCCATTCAGCCCATTGAGTCTGCACCACCATTCCTTCATGGCTTATCCCAGATCCCACTCAACACCATACACCTGCCTTCTCACCATATCCTTTAATGCCCTGATCAATCAGGAAATGATCAACTTCTGCCTTAAATATACGCATAAAATTGGCCTCCATCGCAGTCTGAGGCACAGCATTCCACAGATTCACTACTCTCCAGCTAAAAAAGTCACCCTTACCTCTATTCTAAAGGGTCGTTAGTCAATTTTGAGGCTGTACCCTCTAGTTCTGGACACTCCCACCAGAGAAAACATCCTCTCCACATCCACCTTATCCAGACCTTTCAATGTTCAGTAGGTTTCAATGGGACTCCCCCCCCACCACCCCCGCATTTTTCTAAATTCCGGTGAGTACAGACTCAAAGTGTTTCAGTGAAGTGTTTCAAGAGGCTCGTCATGAGGCATATCAAGCCCCTGCTGCCCCCCTCACTGGACCCCCTGGAGTTTGCGTACCGTCCCAACCACTCAACAGATGACGCCATTGCCACCACCCTCCACCTGGCCCTAACCCTCCTGGATAAAAAAGACACTTACGTTCGGATGTTCATAGAATTCAGCTCAGCATTAAACACAATCATCCCTCAGAAACTGATTGGAAAGCTGAGCCTACTGGGCCTGAACACCTCCCTCTGCAACTGGATCCTAGACTTCTTGACTGGGAGACCTCAGTCAGTCTGAATCGGGAGCAGCATCTCCAACACCATCACACTGAGCACGGGGGCTCCCTAGGGTTGCGAGCTGAGGTCAGCTGAGAAGATCATTGGGGTCTCTCTTCCAGCCATCACAGACTTTTACACTACACGCTACATCCACAAAGGAAACAGCATTATCAAGGACCTCATGCACCCCTCATACAATCTCTTCTCCCTCCTGCTGTCGTGGGAAAAGGCTCTGAAGCATTCGGGCTCTCACAACCAGACTATGTAACAGTTTCTTCCCCCCAAGCTATCAGACTCCTCAATACCCGAAGCCTGGACTGACACCTTGCCCTACTGTCCTGCTTATTATTTATTGTAATGCCTGCACTGTTTTTGTGCACTTTATGCAGTCCAGTGTAGGTCTGTAGTCTAGTGTAGCTTTCTCAGTGTTGCGTTTTTTTATTACGTAGTTCAGTCTAGTTTTTTGTACTGTGTCATGTAACACGTGGTCCTGAAAAACGTTGTCTCATTTTTACTATGCACTGTACCAGCAGTTATGGTCGAAATACAATAAAAGTTGACTTGACTTGACTTGAATTGACTTGAAACGTCCTCTTGCATTTCTTACACTCCAAAAGCACCTCAATATCTCTTGAAAACCAAGGTTCCCTACATTTATTACGTTCAGATGCTGTTCAGTTCAGCATTCAACACAATCATCCCTCAGAAACTGATTGGAAAGCTGAGCCTACTGGGCCTGAACACCTCCCTCTGCAAATGAATCCTAGACTTCCTGACTGGGAGACCTCAGTCAGTCCGGATCGTGAACAGCATCTCCAACACCATCATACTGAGCACGGGGGCTCCCCAGGGTTGTGTGCTCAGTCCACTGCTGTTCACTCTGCTGACCCACGACTGTGCTGCAACAAACAGCTCGAACCACATCATCAAGTTCGCCGATGACACGACCGTGGTGGGTCTCATCAGCAAGAATGACGAGTCAGCTTACAGAGAGGAGGTGCAGCAGCTAACGGACTGGTACAGAGCCAACAACCTGTCTCTTAATGTGAACAAAGCAGAAGAAATGGTTGTTGACTTCAGGAGGGCACAGAGTGACCACTCCCCACTGAACATCAATGGCTCCTCGGTAGAGATCGTAAAGAGCCCCAAATTTCTTGGTGTTTACCTGATGGAGAATCTCACCTGGTCCCTCAACACCAACTCCATAGCAAAGAAAGCCCAGCAGCATCTCTACTTTTTGCGAAGGCTGAGGAAAGTCCATCTCCCACCCCCCACCCTCATTACATTCTACAGGGAGAATGTATTGAGAGCATCCTGAGCAGCTGCTTCTCTGCCTGGTTCGGAAATTCCACCATCTTGGATCACAAGACCCTGCAGCAGATAGTGAGGTCAGCTGAGAAGATCATTGGGGTCTCTCTTCCAGCCATCACAGACTTTTACACTACACGCTGCATCCACAAAGGAAACAGCATTATGAAGGACCCCATGCACCCCTCATACAATCTCTTCTCCCTCCTGCCATCTGGGAAAAGGCTCTGAAGCATTTGGGCTCTCACGACCAGACTATGTAACAGTTTCTTCCCCCAAGCTATCAGACTCCTCAATACCTGAAGCCTGGACTGACACCTTGCCCTACTGTCCTGTATATTATTTATTGTAACGCCGCACTGTTTTTGTGCACTTTATGCAGTCCTGTGTAGGTCTGTAGACTAGTGTAGCTTTCTCTGTGTTTTTTTTTTACGTAGTTCAGTGTAGTTCTTGTACTGTGTCATGTAACACCATGGTCCTGAAAAACATTGTCTTATTTTTACTATGTATTGTATCAGCAGTTATGGTCGAAATGACAATATAAGTGACTTGACTTGACTTGACTTGACCTGATAAAATAGTCTAGTATAAAATGGGTACTGAATGTTTGCTGTGGACTCAAAGGCTGAAGAGACTATTTCCATGCCATATCTTTCCGTGATTCTACAGATTTATGAGAAGGAGAGCACTTCTGCAGGTTGGACATTCTATTAATAGAGAACATAGTCTAAGAATTAGAGCCAGGTCTTCAGGCTAAGGGTGGAAGAGATTTGAAAACCTCATTTTCAAATGGCAAATGGTATGCTAATGTTGGTATTATTGCTAATTAACAAATTTTCAACAAAGGAGGAGAAGAAGGAATAAGTCACAATTACCCATAACCTATTGAATACTGGATAAGGGTTAAAGGATTGATGGCTTTCTCTTGTATGTGTTCCCAAGTATTCAGAGAATAGAAATCACAGGTGCCTCAGTGGTTCCTATTAATTTAACATTAAGATTAAAATTAGCTTCATTTGTCACATGCACTGTACATTGAAATATACAGTGAAATGCATTGTTTGTATCAAATCAAATCAGCAAGAATCGTGCTGGGCACCATGTGCCAAAGCTGCCAAATGCTTCTCATATGTTAACCCTTCATTCCCAGAAGCATCCTCGTGAACATCCTCTGGACTCTCTCCAATGACAACGCATCCTTTGTAAGATAAGGGCCCCAAAACTGTTGACAATACTCCAAGTGTGGCCTAACTAGAATCTTATAAATCATTAGTGTTATCTCCATGTTTTTATATTCTATTGCCCTTGAAATAAATGCCAACACTGCATTTGCCTTCTTTACCATAGACTCAGTCTGTAAATTAACCTTCTAGGAGTCTTGCACGAGGACTCTGAAGTCTCTTTGCACCTCTGATGTTTGAATTTTCTCCCCATTTAGGTCATAGTCTGCACTATTGTTCCTTTTACCAAAATGCATTATCATAGAGTTCCCAACACTATATTCCATCTGCCACTTCTTTGCCCATTCTTCCAGTTTGTCTGAGTCCTGCCGCAATTACATAGTTTCCTCAGCACTACTTACCCCTCCACCTATCTTTGTATCATCTGCAAACTTTGCTGCGAATATTGATCCCCCTTGGATTCAAATACACCCGTCTCTTTTGTCCCACATGCCTCTGAAGAAATCCCAATTATCCAGAAATCTGAATCCCTGACCCCCTGCTTCAATACTTCAGCCACGCATTTATCCGCCACTTCCCTCTATTCCTATACTCACTGTTGCGTGGCACAGGCAGCAATCCTGAGATTACTACCTCCTGTTTCTCAGTTTTCTTCATAATTCCTTGTATTCTTTTTTGGGGACCTCCTCCCTTTTATCTTCCTGTGTCATTGGTACCAATATGCACCACGACTTCTGGCTGCTCACCCTCCCTTTTCAGGATATTGTGGACTCATCCAGAAACATCTCAAACTCTGGCACCTGGGAGGCAAACTACCATCCCTGTTTCCTTTTCGCGTCCACAGAATCACATATCTGTCCTGACTATAAAGTCACCTGTTGCTGCAGCCATCCCCTTCAGTTCCCTACCCTTCTGAGCTACAGGGTCAGAGGCACGGCTGCTGTTGCTTCCCCCAGGTAGGTTGTCTCCCCCAACAGCACTCAAATTGGAGAACTTTAGTTGAGGGAGCAGCCACAGGGGTACTCTCCACTACCTGATGCTCTCCCTTCCCTTTCCTGAGAGTTAATCATTTATCTACCTCCTGTAGCCTTGTGGTGACTACCTTCCTATAGCTCCTGTCTGTCACTGCCTCACTTACCCTAACAAGGTGAAGGTCATTGAGCTAATATTATTGTCCTAGTATTTTTTTTTACTGTATGTGCTTTAGTAACTACATGTGTTATGTGCAATACATGACTCTGAAACTGTGTTTTGGACCCTGGCCTGGAGGAGCGATGTTTGTTTAGATGGCTGAATGACTTGATTAATTTGTTAATTTGTTAAATTTTCTAAATCTGAACCTTAATGGTTTTTCATCCACTTCCACTTTTATTTGGCATAAGACAAAGTGTGGGATAATACTTTAAATATGTTAATAGGCCTAAAGCCTCTGTTTGTGAATTTCACTGTTGGCTTCTGGATTTATGAACACTGAAAATCTACAGCTGAAGGGACACAATGGACAATTTATGTGAGCAAAAATAATCCTTGTGAGGAGAGGTTGAGTGAGTTAAGGCCTTTCTCTTTGGAACAAAGGGGAACACGAGGTAACAATAAAGGTGTGTAAAGAGGCACATAACTAGTGGACACCCAGAGTCTTTTCCCCAGGGCAGCAATAGCTAATAGCAGAGGACATTTGGTTCAGGTGCGTGGAGTAAAGTTTAGAGGGAATGTCAGAGATAAGTTTTTTTTTACATAAGAAGTGGTAAGTGGCTGTAATGCACTGCAGGTGTTAATGGAGAGGTAGATACGTGAGGGACATTAAGAGGTTCTTAGGCATGTGGATGAAAGAAAAATGGAGGGGTACAGGCTACTGAGGAGGGAAAGGTTAGATTGAGAGTGGAGTCAGTTACAAGGTCAGCACAAATGTGCTCTTCTAAGTGAGCATTGAGTGCTCTGGATGAGATTGGGATGAAATAACAAATGCTCTCAAAGAGATGGCAGAGTGTGATGGATCAATTAATTTCCTTCATCTCAAAGGAATTAGACTCTGATTTACACACGTGTTTGATGCACCCCTGAATCCAGACAACATCCAATAGTTAAATCTCGGGAAAAGGAAGGGAAAAGTGATTCATTCAGATTTTAATTTCCTGGATCCGGGAGTTAAAATTGCTCCCATTTATCTTCCTCACTCAGCTGCTATTTTCCTGCCTAGTTTAAAAGTGCTGGAAACCTTTCTTTGCATTAAGGTTTGTTCTGGGAACACAAGGTGCAGTTACAAAACCATTTGAAGATGCACCCATTCCAAGTTGAGAGATTTATGACTTGATTGGTTTGTATTCATTTACAGTGTTTGTTAGACAATAATTTTGCCACTGAGGTTGAATTATGAATTGATTTTCACAGCTAAATTACATAAATTCTCGCTGTGGGAAAAATGAACAAAATAGTGTTATAGTCACAATTCATGAAGGAATGAAGGATTGGATTGTATTATGCAAATGATTTATTGTTGCATTTCACAAGCCTTGTACGGACATCTTTCACATATTCCACCAGGGTATATTCTCGTCATTATTTTTTTTTAAGATAGCTCAGATATTCTGACGCTGAGGAGCATGTTAATTTGTGATGGGATGGAAGATGGTACTGCAAAGACATTCCATCCCCTGTTTCATCTCATCATTTGTCAATGATCATATCGTCTCCCTTGAAAATTGTGCCAGTTGGGAGCCATTGACTTGTACTGATGATCACTCTCAATGATAACAGTGGTGGCAAATGTCACTGCCCACTGGAGAAATTAAGACAGATGTAAATTTCAACAAACCCTCTCCCCTTGCCTTCAATTAATAACAATTAGATTTTGAATCTACAGTACAATGCAGAGATTATTGAACATATTGCCAGACTTGACTTCATTTAAATTTTTTTGATAAAACAGCAGTAGATATTGTTCATAAACCCTATATCTCATGGTTTGCTTGGATTGAAATTGTTGTGCTCTGTTCAACCTTACAGAATCAGACAGTTTGTTAGCCTGCAAATTGCTTTCCACAAATCATTTGGAGAAATATATATAATTTTGGAAGTACAATTGTTGACAGTAAACTGAAGATTTACCTTGTGTACAAATTGTTTCCTATTATGACTTCACTGGAAAATAAACCCATTGCTGGTAGAGTTATCTCAGACATGAGGCACAGTGAGAGCTAACTGCAAGTTTGTGCTGTCTATATTTTTGGCACATTATTATTCACTTTGTTGATATAATGTTGGAATGGAGGTTATTGTTAAATACTCCTGAAACATATTCAAAGCTCACTGAAAACTGAAACAAAACTTCAGATGCTGGAAATCAGAAATAAAAACAGCAAATACTGGAACAACCAGAGATTGCAGACTATTGAAAGAAACATCAGGTTGTTACAGTAGGTGATTTTACCTTTCCACATATTGACTGGGAATCCCATAGTGTAAAATGACTTTTTCTTCATTTAAGGGGAGTCTAACACTAAAAGGAATGGGTTTAAGTTGACAGAGGAATAGTTTAAAAGCAATCTAATGGGCACATTTTTTCTCTCAGGAGTTGGTTTGTATATGGAACAATCTATCAGGGCATTATGTACCTGTACCACAGGCCTCTCTGTTCAACAACACTCACTGAGACCTGTCATTCCCTGTCCGTGTTCTGGCCTGATTTAACTTCCCAACATCTATCACTTCACATAAATCTGGGTCAAATTCCTTTGCCTACATTCCCAGTTGAACGATATCCTATTGCAACCTTTGCCAACCCTTTTCACTATATCACCAATTTTGGTGACGTGTAATGCGTAAAAGCATGCAGACTCAGTCAAGAGGTTTCACTGTTCTTCAGACCAAATGTCAGAATGGGGAACAAATGTGATTGAAATGACTTTGACTATGGCATGATTGTTGGTCCCATACAAGATGATTTGAGGAAAAGGTTGAACTCCTGGAATTTTCTCACACAAGTCTCTAGAGTTACAGAGAATGGTGCAAAAAAAAATTCAGTGAGTGGTAGTCCTGTAGGAAAAAAAACCTCATTAATGAGAGAGGTCAGGGGAGAATGGGCAGACTGGTTCAAGCTGACGGGAAGGCGACAGTAACTCAAGTAACCACAGATTACAACAGTGGTGTTGAGAAGAGGCTATCAGTCAATTCTTGAAGTGGATCAGCTACAGCAGCAGAAGACCAAAAATCATACACTCAGTGGCCACTTTATTAGTAACAGGAGGTATCTGATCAAGTGGACTGTGTGTAGATGACAAATAAGTAAGGACACAGCACCTAGTGACTTTGCTGCACAAACTGTTTCTGGGCAGTAAGTGATGGATTGTTTACCCTCTCATTTCATCCAACTTCTCTGCTGATTTGTGGGATAATGGAGACAGTGGATGATATCAATGCTGTTCTGAGTCAGCTGAAAAGACTAACTTCCCGAGTAACTGGGTTTGTCCTTGCTGTGAAAAATGATGTTTATTCCAACTGCTCACTGAGAAGTACAAGAACATTGCTGCCTTCAGGTTGATTTGGAAAATTGTGTGAAATGCATCCATAATTTCCCCAAGCATCTGTGAGGGATCCTGTCAAAAGGGTCTGTTCCAGAAACTTGACTTGTCACACCCTTTAGTATGTGCGTATGTTCAATAATGCGGTGCTCTGAATCAGAATCTAAATCAGGTTTAATATCACTGTTAGGTCGTGAGATCTGTTGTTATGCAGCAGAAGTACAATGCAGTGCATAACAATAAAAAGCTGTAAAATACATAAAAAGTATAGATATATATTAAATAAATAGTGCAAAAAGAGAAAAAATGAAGTAGCAAGGTTGTGTCCAAAGGTTCATTGTCCATTCAGAAATCCAAGGGCAGAGTGGTGCTGGTTCTGTTGATATTTCTCACTTGGACTACATCCTGCATTCTCTTCAAGGATGTTAGTTCACTATTAGTGACTTCTATCCCACATTTGTCAACGTTAAAAATGCAACTACTTATATTATTAACCCAAACACAAAGAAATCTGCAGATGCTGGAACACACAAAATACTGGTGGAACGCAGCAGGCCAGGCAGCATCTATAGGAAGAAGGACAGTCGGTTAATGCCCCTCCTCCCCTTCTTACCCCATCCCTTATTTATTTATTTGTTTGTTTGTTTGTTTGTTTATTTATTATTTTCTCTTCTTCCACCCCCCCGCCTTTTTTTCTCTTTTTTTCCTCTCTCTCTCTGCCTCTTCCCAATCACTCCTTGCATTTGGATTCTGGAATGTTTTTCAGGAGCCTGCAGACACACATCTTCTTCCCCTCTGCCATCAGAATTGTGAATCAACATTGAACCAATGAACACTTCCTCAGTATTTCTGCACTAATTGGATTATGTTTTATATATGCCTATTGTAAATTATAGTTTTTTTATTACTTTGTATTGCAATGTACTGCAGAACTTGTAACTGTATACTGCACAAACAAGAGAAAATCTGCAGGTGCTGGAAATCCAGCAACACACACAAAATGCTGAGGAATTCAGCAGGACAGGCAGCGTCTAGGGAAAAGAGGACAGTCGACGATTCAGGCTGAGACCCTTCGATGGGAATTCTGTGGATAATTTAGATATCGTAATGATATATTGGTTCCCTATGGGAATAAGCTCCCATTTCCTATTAAATGTTCCCAATGGCATATGTCTCAAATAGCCTCTGACAACCAAGTCCAACTCCTGACCTTCATGTGTGGCTCAGCTACAATCCCTGGCAGAACCGTTTCGACTGACAGGAGAAGAGGCAAATATTTGTTACTGGTGTCTTAAATTCAGTTGCTTCAGGCATCATTCAAAATTGGTAGTTCATCCAGGAGAAGGAAATCTCTGATCTCAATCTTCCGTGATCTTGCAGCTATACCCACTCATGGGGAAGGCTTTGCGAGTAAATCCTGAGGAAAAATCCAGAGCTGGCATCCCACGTTGAGTTCTACATTGACTGATGACTCCTGCCCTGTTAAATTGTATAGGTCTGTGCCATTTCTTGGAATTCATCAGCTGTTTGGAAAGCTCTTAAAACAAGTAGGGCCAGAACATTGATTATGAGACAAGGGGAACGGTTGAAAAATGTCTAGTGGAGCCTATCACTGACATCTGTGACAGCACTTTAGACAGCAGTTAACAAGAAAGGGAAGAATACATTCTAGCAGAGGCACTCAGAGAGCAAGTCACTGACATTTCAAGGTACAGATTGAAATTTGCTTCTCTGTACTTGCTGCAATTTGCTTAACAAATTTAATAATGCTAATAATCAATATTCCTGCACCCATAGTGATCCCTTTTAAGACAAGTTTCAGTTAGTTTAGGTTAAATAGAAATCGACAAAACTTACCACAAGAAAAGGCCTGGGAATAGTTGGCAGATCAGACTGTGTCTGAAGGAGGAGAAAGCCTCAATGTTTCAGTTTGGTAATCCTTCAGCAGAACCTGTCAGAACCTCAGTCAAAGGGTCTCCAAAATCACTTTCCTCTGGACTGGCAGAGGCTGATATGATACAGGTATATAAGATTATGAGAGGCACAGACAGAATGGACAGGGAGTATCTGTTTCTTAGGGTTGAAATGTCTTACACCAGAGGGCATGCATTGAAGGTGATCGGACTTCCGTAGAAACATAGAAAACCTACAGCACAATACAGGCCCTTCAGCCCACAAAGCTGTGCCGAGCATGTCCCTACCTTAGAACTACCCAGGCTTTATCCATAGGTCTCTATTCTTCTAAGCTCCATGTAGCCATCCAGGAGTCTCTTAAAAGACCCTATCGTTTCCACCTCCACCACCACCGCCGGCAGCCAATTCCACACATTCACCACTCCCTGCGTAAAAAACTTACCTGTGACATCTCCTCTGTACCTACTTAGAAGCACCTTGAAACTGTGTCCTCTCATGGCAGCCATTTCAGCCCTGGGGAAAAGCCTCTGACTATTCACACAATCAATGTCTCTCATCATCTTCTACATCTCTATCAGGTCATCTCTCATCCTCCATCGCTCCAAGGAGAAAAGGCTAAGTTCACTCAACTTATTCTCATAAGGCATGCTCCCCAATCCAGGCAACATCCTTGTAAATCTCCTCTGCACCCTCTCTATGGCTTCCACATCCTTTCTGTAGTGAGGGAACCAGAACTGAGCACTGTACTCCAAGTGGGGTCTGACCAGGGTCCTATATAGCTGCAACATTACCTCTCAGCTCTTAAAATCAATCCCATGATTGATGAAGGACAATGCACTGTATGCCTTCTTAACCACAGAATCAACCTGCATAGCAGCTTTGAGTGTCCTTTGGACTCGGACCCCAAGATCCCTCTGATCCTCCACACTACCAAGAGTCTTACTATTAATTCTATATTCTGCCATCATATTTGACCTACCAAAGTGAACCACCTCACACTTATTTGGGTTGAACTCCATCTGCCACTGCTCAGCCTGTTTTGCATCCTATCAATGTCCCGTTGTAAGCTCTGACAGACCTCCACACTATCCACTACATTCACAACCATTGTGTTATCAGCAAATTTACTAACCCATCCCTCCACTTCCTCATCTCAGTCATTTAAAAAATCACAAAGAGTAGGGATCCCAGAACAGATCCCTGAGTCACAACACTGGTCACCGACCTCCATGCAGAATATGACCCGTCTACAACCACACTTTGCCTTCTGTGGGCAGGCCAGTTCTGGATCGCAAAGCAATGTCCCCTTGGATCCCATGCCTCCTTACTTTGTCAATAAGCCTTGCATGGGGTACCTTATCAAATGCTTTGCTGAAATCTATATACACTACATCTACGGCTCTACCTTCATCAGTGTGTTTAGTCAAATCCTCAAAAAATTCAATCAGGCTGCCTTTGACAAAGCCATGCTGACTATTCCTAATCATATTATGCCTCTCCAAATGCTCATAAATCCTGCCTTTCAGGATTTTCTCCATCAACTTACCAACCACTGAAGTAAGACTCACTGGTCTAAAATTTCCTAGGCTATCCCTACTCCCTTTCTTGAATAAGGGAACAACATTCACAACCCTCCAATCCAATGGAACCTCCCCCATCTTCATTGCTGATGCAAAGATCATTGCTAGAGGCTCAGCAATCTCCTCCCTTGTGTTCCACAATAGCTTGGGGTACATTTCATCCAGTCCCGGTGGCTTATCCAACTTACACACACAAAATGCTGGTAGAACACAGCAGGCCAGGCAGCATCTATAGGAAGAAGTACAGTCGACATTAGGACTAACTGAAAGAAGAGATAGTAACAGATTTGAAAGGGGGAGGGGAGATCTGAAATGATAGAAGAAGACAGAAGGGGGAAGGATGAAGCTAAGAGCTGGAAAGTTGATTGGCAAAAGGGATACACAGCTGGAGAAGGGAAAGGATCATGGGATGGGAAGCCTAGGGAGAAAGAAAGGGGAGGGGAGCACCAGAGGGAGATGGAGAGCAGGCAAACAGTGAATGTGAGAGGGGCAAAGAGAGAAAAAAAAGAAAAAATGGGAAGTAAATAAATAGATAGATAGATAAGGGATGGGGTAAGAACGGGAAGAGGGGCATTAATGGAAGCTGGAGAAATCAATGTTCATGCCATTAGTTTGGAGGCTACGCAGATGGAATATAAGGTGTTGTTCCTCCAACCTGAGTGTGGCTTCATCTTGATAATAGAGGAGGCCATGGATAGACATATCAGAATGGGAATGGGACGTGGAATTAAAATGTGTGGCCACTGGGAGATCCTGCTTTCACTGGCAGACAAAGTGTAGGTGTTCAGCAAAATGGTCTCCCAGTCTGCGTCAGGTCTCACAAATATATAGAAGGCCGCACCCGGAGCACTGGACGCACTATGTCACACCAACTGACACACAGGTAAAGTGCTGCCTCACCTGGGGCCCTGAATGGTGGTGAGGGAGGAAGTGTAAGGGCAGGTGTAGCACTTGTTCCGCTTACAAGGATAAGTGCCAGGAGGGAGATCAGTGGGAAGGGATGGAAGGGACAAATGGACAAGGGAGTCACGTAGGGAGCGATCCCTGCGGAAAGCAGAAAGAGGGGGGGAGGGAAAGATGTGCTTGGTAGTGGGGTCCCGTTGGAGGTGGCAGAAGTTACGGAGAAGTATATGTTGGACCCGGAGGCTGGTGGGGTGGTAGGTGAGGACAAGGGGAACCCTATCCCTAGTGGGGTGGTGGGAGAATGGAGTAAGAGCAGATGTGCACAAAATGGGAGGGATGGCAGAGTTGATGGTGGAGGAAGGGAAGCCCCTTTCTTTAAAAAAGGAAGACATCTCCTTTGTCCCGGAATGAAAAGTCTCATCCTGAGAGCAGATGCGGTGGAGACGGAGGAATTGTGAGAAGGGGATGGCATTTTTGCAAGAGACAGTGTGGGAAGAGGAATTGGACTAGTCTGTAGGCTTATAGTAGATATCAGCTGTCTCCAGAGATAGAGACTGAAAGATCAAGAAAGGGGAGGGAGGTGTTGAAAATGGACCAGGTAAATTTGAGGGCAGGGTGAAAGTTGGAGGACAAGTTAATGAAGTCAATGAGCTCAGCATGCGTGCAGGAGGCAGCGCCAATGCAGTCGTTGATGTAGCAAAGGAAAAGTGGGAGATGGATTCTAGTATAGGCTTGGAACAAGGACTGTTCCACAAAGCCAACAAAAAGGCAGGCATAACTGGGAACCATGCGGGTGCCCATGGCTACACCTTTGGTTTGGAGGAAGTGGGAGGAGCCAAATTATTAAGAGTAAGGACTAATTCAGCTAGATGGAGGAGAGTGGTGGTAGAGGGGAATTGGTTAGGTCTAGTATCCAAAAAGAAGCGGAGAGCTTTGAGACCTTCCTGTTGGGGGATGGAGGTATGTAGGGACTGGACGTCCATGGTAAAAATAAGACGGTGGGGGCCAGGGAACTTAAAATCATTGAAAAAATTCAAAGCATGAGAAGTGTCACGAGCATAGGTGGGAAGGGATTGATCAAGGGGGGATAAGACAGTGTCAAGGTATGCAGAAATGAGATCGGTGGGGCAAGAGCAAGCTGAGACAATGGGTCTACATGGACAGGCAGGTTTGTGGATCTTGGGTAAGAGGTAGAAACGGGAAGTGCGGGGTGTGGGAACTATGAGGTTGGTGGCAGTGGATGGGAGATCCCCAGAGCTGATAAAGTTGGTGATAGTATAGGAGACAATGGCCTGGTGCTCCTTAGTGGGGTCATGATTGAGGGGCAAATAAGAGGAGGTATCCTCTTATTTGCTGAGGTCGCTGTGCCTCAGCAAGGTAGAGGTCAGTACACCAGACTACAACAGCGTCCTCCCCTTATCAATGGGTTTTATAGTGAGGTTGGGATTGATGCAGAGGGAGTGAAGAGCAGAGCGTTCAGAAGGAGCGAGGTTGGAATTGGAACAAGGTGTGGTGAAGTCGAGACAGTTGATGTTCCTGTCAGCAGTTAGCAATAAAGAGATCCAAAGAAGGCAGAAGACCAGAGCAGGGTGTCCATGAAGAGAAGGATGGTTGAAAACAGGAAAAGGGGTCATTGGTGGGGTTGGGAAAGTCCTTGCCAAAGAAGTAGAAGATGGAGCCAGCCGAAGAAGAGTTCAACATCATGGCGTACGCAGAACTCGCTGAGGTGTGGCCGCAGGGTGACAAAGGTGAGGCCCTTACTGAGGACAGAGCACTCTGCCTCAGAGAGTTCAAGGTTGGAGGAGATGGTAATGACCCGGCACGGATGAGAGCTGGGATCAGAGGGGGGAGGGAGGCTGGTGGTGTCAGTGGAGATGGAAGTGTTGAGGTGAGAGGAAGATGGAGCCTCTGAGGGCCCAGGAGTAGATGATGGGATCTGAGGGAGAGGGGATTGCAGGGTGGTGGTGGGGGAAGACGGGAGTCACAATTGCAGTATGTGAAGACCCGGCCTGGAGTTCAAGGCTGGAATCGCAGTAGGAGGCTGCACAATCGCTTTGGAGGTGTCCATGGTCGTTGGAACCCACATTGTTGGTGCTGGAGTCCGGGTTTTGAATATCCCCTGGGTTGGCAGGGTTGCTGAGATCGACGGTGGGGGCCATGATCCGAAGTTCATGCCTGCTAGCTTCAGAGCCGGCGGGCTCTGGGGTCTGCAGTTGGAAGATCTTTCCTAACATGACAAAGTCAAAGAAACGGCGATTGCATGCATGGATCCAATGGAGGATGAAATAACGGACAGGTCCATTACAAACGGTAAAGAAAGTATACAGGAGGTGTGGAAGGGACTGTGATAGGGGCGCCAAGTACCTCCTCATGGTGGAGAGTGTTGCCCTCAGAGCTCGATGGGAGAAACAACAATCACTCCTTGTCTACACTCCATCTCCCTCTGGTGTTTCCCTCCCCCTTTCTTTCTCCCTAGGCTTCCTGACCCATGATCCTTTCCCTTCTCTGGCTCTGTATCCCTTTTGCCAATCAACTTTCCATCCCTCTCCCTCCTGTCTTCTCCTATCAATTTGGATCTCCCCTTGCCTTCCCACTGTCAAATCTCTTACTATCTCTTTCAGTTAGCCCTGACGGAGGGTCTCGGCCCAAAACGTTGGCTATACTTCTCCCTATAGATGCTGCCTGGCCTGCTGCATTCCACCAGCATTTTGTGTGTGTTGCTTGAATCTCCAGCATCTGCAGATTTCCTCGTGTTTGCGACTTATCCAACTTGATGCTTTCCAAAAGCTCCAGCACATCCACTCCCTTAATATCTACATACTCAAGCTTTTCAGTCCACTGCGTCATCTCTACAATCACCAAGATCCTTTTCTGTAGTGAATAAAATGTGTGCTGTACTATTCTATGTTCTATGAATACTGAAGCAAAGTATTCATTAAGTACCTCTGCTATTTCCTCCATATACACTTTTCAACTATCACGCTTGATTGATCCTATTCTCTCACATCTTATCCTCTTGCTCTTCACATACTTGTCAAATGCCTTGGTGTTTTCCTTAATCTTGTTCACCAAGGCCTTCTCATGGCCCCTTTCAGCTCTCCTAATTTCATTCTTAACCTCCTTCCTGCTAGCCTTATAATCTTCCCGATTCCTATCATTACCTAGTTTTTTGAGCCTTTTGTAAGCTCTTCTTTTCTTCTTGGCTAGATTTACAACAGCCTTTGTACGCCACGGATCTTGTACCCTACCATCCTTTCCATATCTCATTAGAACATACCTACTCAGAACCCCACACCAATATCCCCTGAACATTTGCCACATTTCTCCTGTATGTTTCCCTGAGAACATCTGTTTCCAATTTATGTTTCCGAGTTCCTGCCTGATAGCCTCATATTTCCCCTTACTCCAATTAAACCTTTCCATAACTTATCTGTTCCTATCCCTCTCCAATTCTATGGTAAAGGAGATAGAATTGTGATCAATGTCTCCAAAATACTCTCCCACTGAGAGATCTGACAACTGACCAGGTTCATTTTCCAATACCAGATCAAGTACAGGCTCTCCACTTGTAGGCTTATCTACATATTGTGTCAAGAAACCTTTCTGAACACACCTAACAAACTCCAGCCCATCTAAACCCCTTGCTCTAGGGAGATGCCAATCGATATTTGGGAAATTAAAATCTCCCATCACGACAACTGTTATTATTACACCTTTCCAGGATCTGTTTACCTATCTGCTCCTCGATGTCCCTGTTACTATTGGGTGGTCTATAAAACGCACCCAGTAGAGTTTTTGACCCCTTCCAGTTCCTAATTTCCACCCACAGAGACTCTGTAGACAACCCCTCCATGACTTCCTCCTTTTCTGCAGCTGTGACACTATTTCTGATCAACAGTGCCAGGCCTCTACTCCTTTTGCCTCCCTCCCTATCCTTTCTGAAACGTCTAAAGCCTGGCGCTTGAAGTAGCTATTCCTGTCCCTCTACCATCCAAATCTCTGTAATGGCCACAACATCTTAGCTCCAAGTGCTGATCCATGCTCTAAGCTCATCTGCTTTGTTCATAATAGTCCTCGCATTAAAATAGACACATCTCAAACCATCAGTCTGAGTGTGTCCCTTCTCTATCACCTACCTATCCTCCCTTTTGCACTGTCTCCAAGCTTTCTCTATTTGTGAGCCAACCTCCCTTTCCTCTGTCACTTCAGTTTGGTTCCCACTCCCCGGCAATTCTAGTTTAAGCTTTCCCCAGTAGCCTTAGCAAACCTCCCCACCAGGATATTAGTCCCCCTCAGATTCAAGTGCAATCTGTCTTTTTTTTATAGGTCACGCCTGTCCCAGAAGAGGTCCCAATGATTCAGAAATCTGAATCCCTGACCCCTGCTCCAATCCCTCAGCCACAAATTTATCCTCACCTCGTTCTATTCCTTTACTCACTGTCACATGGCACAGGCAGTAATCCCAGGATTACTACCTTTGAGGTCCTGCTTCTCAACTTCCTTCCTAATTCCCTGTAGTCTGTTTTCAGGATCTCCTTCCTTTTCTTACCTATATCATTGGTACCAATATTTACCATGACCTCTGGCTGTTCTCCTTCCCACTTCAATATTCATAGAACATTGCGGAGTCCAGCACAGGAACAGGTCATTCGACACACAACATTATGCCAAACCAACTAAAAAGCAAATAAAAAAACCCAGAAAATCCCTCTGACCTCAACAATATCCATATCCCTCCAACTTCCTTACATTTATGTTCCCATCCAAATATATATTAAAAGCCTCAAATGTATTTGCTTCTACCACCATACCAGACAGTGCATTCCAGGCATCCACCACTCTCTGAGTAAAAAACTTACCCCTCACGTCCCCCTTTGAATCTGCCCCCTCTCAATTTCAAAGCATGCCCTCTGGTATTAGACATTTTCACCCTGAGAAACAGATACTTCCTGTCTACACTATCTATGCCTCTCATACTCTTGTAAACCTCAATCAGGTCTCCCCTCAGCCTCGATGCTAGAGGGAAAACAGCCAAGTTTATCCAGCCTCTCATGATAGCAATTACCCTCCGAACCAGGCAGCATCCTGGCAAACCTCTTCTGCAGCCTCTTCAAAGCCTCAGCATCCCTCCTATAGAGGGGCAACCAGAACAATACTTCAAATGTGGCCTCACTAGATCTTTATAAAGTTCAAAGGTTCAAAGGTCAAATTTAATATCAGAGAAATGTATACAATATGCATCCTGAAATGCTTTTTTCGCAAAACATCCATGAAAACAGGGAAGTGCCCCAAAGAATGAACAATAGTTAAATGTGTGAACCCCAAAATCCCCCCAGCTGCCCCCTCCCATGCGTAAGCAGCAGCAAACAATGATCCCCCTCACCCCCAATAAAAAGCGCACCTGCTACCGAGCACAAGCGTGAGCTAAGTGATAGCAAAGACACAGACCTTGCAGTTACCACAAAGACTATCGCATTTCATTCGGCATTCCGCAACCCACAGGTTCTCTCTCTCCCTAATAAGGGAGAGGGAGGTGTTCCCCATTTTCACAGCGAGTGGGGGACATAATAACAACCTGCTGGTTACAATGTTAAAAAGCCCGTTTCGTCGCTTTTTATGAGTTCTGTGCCTGAAGATCGCAAAGATCTCGGGTCTTCGGGCTCACAGTGAAAGGTAGTCTGGCATCCCCAATGACACACGATCCTCCTACTGTGACACCAAACTTTGATCCACCTATCTCCAGAGCCCCGAGATCTTAGGTTTCTGAACATGATCGAGACTTTCAGGTCGAACCCTTGGCGTGCCGGAAAACGACCGTCCTGAGACCCCAAGAACGTGTCCCATTCCCGCAAAGAACTGAAGTCTGCATGTAACTCCAGGTCAGGGTCTTCAAAATAACCCTGAAAAGGAAAAATAAAGATATTAAAGGTGGAAATAGAGCTGTTTCCGAAGATGCAAGCAAAGGAGTCGCTGATTAACACCATCTTAACTCTGCCTCCACCAACCAAGTTGCAACTGACTTTTGAACTTAATTCCTTGACTAATAAAAACAAGCATTCTCTAAGCCTTTTTAACTACCTTATTGACCTTTGTAGCTATTTTCTGATACTATGAACGTGAGCTGACAGATCTTGGGATCCAACACTATTAAGGATCTTGCCCCTAATAGTCCACTGTCTCCTTGCATTTGCCCTATTAGGTGCAACACTTCACATTTATCTGCCTTTCCTCTGGCTGTATTGAATTGAATTGAATTTCAGTTTATTGTCATTTAGAAACCACAACTGCAATGCAGTTAAAAAATGAAACAACATTCCTCCAGAATGGTATCACAAAAGCACATGACAAAACAGACTACACCAAAAATCCCATATAACGTTTGGTAATCCCCAAATCCAGAGTCTGAAGAGGCTGCTGCACATTAATATCACGCTACCATCTTAGCGTGTTCCCTGGAAAGGAGCTCCAAAGCCACCAGACAAAGCAAGACTACCCAGACACACTAAGTCAGGAGACCAACACTACAACACAACAAGCCTAAAACTAAAGCTACAAGACCTACTCAAAACCACATAGTTACAACAGTGCAAACAATACCATAATTGATAAAAAAAACAGACCATGGGCACAGTAAAAATAGTCCAAAGATGTTTAAAGACTATAAATTCGAAAGAAACGACCAGACAGTTTCCACAAGTCCTCCGGGTCCCAAAAGACTCGTCATCCCACGCAGGCAGCAGAAGGGAATACCCCGCTATGGACTTCCACGGTGCCGCCAGACTCAGCCTCGCAGACGCAGCACAAAGTGAAAGTGCCCTGACTGCAGCAGACTCTAAGTCCGTCGAACCTCCGAGCCTCCAACCATCCCCTCCGGCACAGCCTCTCTGAGCACCATCCTCTGCTGAGTGCACTACAACACCCCCACAACCAGCCATCGGCAACGCGACCCCGAGGACTGGGGGCCTGTTCTTCCCAGCAGAGACCCGGATCTCACAACAGCAGCAGCAACGAAGAAGATCTTCCTGGAGATTTCCAGATGTTCCTCCATGCTCCCACGTCTATTTTTCATCAGATTAGGATTTTGCACGGCACCCTGCTTAGCAAATAACAGATATCAGCTCCGGAGTAGCACTGCAAACTGCGTTGTGCCGCCATCTTGAATCCTGTATCTGCAACTTATCTATATCATGCTGTGTTCTTTGCCAGTCTCTTAATTACACTGTCCACAACTAAACCAATCTTGATTTCATCTGCAAGCTTACCAACCCACCCATATACATTTTCATTACAAACTGCAGAGGTCCCAGCACAGATCCCTGTGAAACTCCACTCATTACAAACCTCCAGTGGTCTCTTCGAACACTACCCTCCATCTTCCATGTGTAAGTCAGTTCTGAATCCAAACAGCCAATTCGCTGCAGACCCCATGCATCTTAGAATTCTGCATTAGCCTCTCATGAGTGGCTTTGTCAAATGCCTTACATGTAGACAACACTGCCCTACCCTCATCAATATCTCTCATCACCTTGTCAAAAAACTTAATCAGGTTGGTAAGGCACAACCTGCCCTGCACAATGCCATGATGGCTCTCCCTAATTAGACCATGTTTTACAAATGCTCATATATGCTCCCGAAGAATTTTCTCCAGCAATTTCCCTACAACTGAAATGAGACTCACTGGTCTATAGTTCCCAGGATTTTTCCTTGTCCCCTTCTAAAGTAGAGGCACAGCATTAGCCGTTTGCCAGCGCTCTAGGACCTCACCTGTGGCTTGAGAGGACACAACTAGAAAATCTCATCTCTTGCCTCCTTCAATAGCCTAAGCTTCAGATTCACATGCACCAATTCCTGCTCCCTTAAGGTCAGTCTTTTCTTTACCCCAAATTTTAGTTGACTTTGCTCGTCTCCTCCTTCTGCAAATTCTGGGCTCTCAGCTGGAACAGAAACTACCTAGAACAAACAGGGGCTGGAAAGTTGCCACCCAGAGTGGTGTCCGTTTCTTAATGAAGCTGGGGTTAGGCTTCAGGAGGGGTGACAAATGTTGCCATAAGGTGGGATGGTCAAAGATTTATACCAACATGCTCATTTTCAATATTTCCATTAGTTTTGTCTGAAAGGTTAGCAAATGGTGACTTTAAGTCCACAATTGCACAGTATAAAATTTCACTGGAAACGGTCCTCAGCAGCTCACAGACAGATCCATTGCAGTGAAAACCACAACTTCTATTTGCTTGTTCTTAGATAAGCTTGTCCTTATTGCATTGAATTGAATTTCTTACATCCTTCACATACATAGAGTATAAATCTTTACGTTACATCTCCATCTAAATGTGCAATGTGCAATCATAGTAATTTATAATAATTTACAATAAATAGAACAGTCAATGTAGCATAGAAATACACTCAGATCAGCCTGAGTTTATCAGTCAGATGGTTGGTGGAAGAAATTGTCCCGGAGACTTGGTCCTGGTTTTTATGCTGCAGTACCATTTCCTGGATGGTAACAGCTGGAATTGATTGTGGTTGAGGTGACTCAGGTCCCCAGTGATCCTTCAGACCCTTTTTTCACACCTGTCTTTGTAAATGTCTTGAATAGTGGAAAGTTTATATCTACAGGTACCACTCTCTGCAGATTCCTGGGATTGAGGGATGTACAGGTCCCATTCCAGGCAGTGATGCAGCCAGTCAGGATGCTCTCAATTGTGCCCCTGTAAAAGGTTCTTAGGATTTGGGGGCTCATACCAAACTTTCTCAACCGTCTGAGGCGAAAGACGCGCTGTGGGCTTTTTACACCAGACAACTGTTGTGTACAGACCTTGTGAGAACCTTGATGTTGTGAATGCCGAGGAACCTAAAGCTGTTTACCGTTTCAACCCCAGATCTATTGATGTCAGTCGGGGTTAGCCTGTCTCCATTCTTCCTGTAATCCACAACCAGCTCCTTTGTTTTTGTGACATTGAGGGAGAGGTTGTTTTCTGATTTTGCATTTGTAAATGATACTTACTTTTGTAAATATAATTATCTCATTAACCTTATGCTTTAATAATTGCTTTATTTCATTGGCATATATGATGTTATTGGTATGGGTTTATTATCATCATATGCAAGTGAGGTACAGTTAAAAGCTTTAGTCTGCAGGCTATCCAGACAGATCATGCCCACTATTAGAGTAAAAATGAACAGGATGCAGAGTATTGTGTTGTAGTTACAGGTACAGGCAGACAAATGAAGTACAACAGCCATGATCAGGGAGATATGGAGATGAAGAATTTAGCTCTTAGCACATGAGAGCTCCATTCAAGAGTGTGATCAGAGTAGAACAGAAGCTGGTGCTGTATTTTCTCAGGCCTTTGTATTTTCTAGCCAATGGAAGAGGAGAGAAGAAAGATAGGAGGGGTAGTTGATTATGTTAGTTACTTTCCGGAAACAGCTGTCAGGTATTTGTAAGTTGTTGGAATTTTACTGGACAAGAGTATTGAAGGATTGGAGCTAGCAGGTTGATGTAGCTGGCCAGGAACTCTGTGGCAGAACAGATGAGAGATAGATAGAGATAAATAGAGAACAGATAGAGGGGTCTATCTGTCCTATGTTCCTTTCTTCACTAATTCCTCCCAGTCAAATATGACCAAGACATGTTTCCAATCTCAATCATTCATTTTAATTCATCCCTATTAAATTGCATCTGATATGTGTTTGCTTTCAATAGTATTGTCTTTATGTTATTGATATGGACTTCCAATGTATGTTATTTAATCAGCATACAGTGTTCATGTTTAAATGCAAGGTTTTTTTTAAATGGGGATCACCCAAAACAGATTTATCCTCCCTTTGGCGCAGAATATGGCTAAAACACCACAAGTTGGTTCAAAAAAAAAATCAGTGAGGACTGAAATGACAAATTCTGCAATCGAGTTTGGTAGAATCAATTTCACCGTATTCATAACAGACTAATGGGAAATCTAAATTCTCTGAGTGCCTTACTTAATTACATTTATTCACCAGGGAGGATTCAAGTTTGAGGATCATAATAGTAGCTTTGAATTGTGAATGCATTTAATCTTCTGGGAGCAGGAGGTGGAACTTGAGTTACTTTCCAAGTGTCATTTTATTTAAATAACTCTTCAGCAACGATGACAAGCTTTGCATAGAAACTGACTTAAAGAGCTACTTCTGAGTCTTAAAGTCAAACATAGCTTGAAACAAATTGAATGACTGAGTTAAACTCAGACAATTACTCTACCTGCTGACAAAAGTCTTGAAGGTAATGCAGGGATAATTTTTGTAACTGAGTGGAACCATTCTCCAAAATAAACTGCTATGAAATGTACAAGCACATGCAAAGAGTAATAGAATCTTGGGAAACTAATTGGAATGTGCAATTCCTCTAGTATTTTTTGTGCATTGCTTTGAAAACTTCCTTGTGTTTAGAGTTGGACCTTTGTCACCCAAATTAGAGATACTTTGGTTGCAGAGAGAAGTGAAAATCTGCAGAGGCGTGTAATCCAAGCAACACACACAACATACTGGAGGAACTAAGCGGGCCAAGCATCTAAGGAAAAGAGTGAACGGTCGAACCCCTCCAGTACTAACAAATCTTTTCTTAAATAAGGGGGCAAAACTGCTCATAATACTCCAAGTGTAGTCTGACTAATGCCTTATAAAGACTCAACATTACATCTTTGTTTTTATATTCTCATCCTCTCTAAATTAATGCTTACATCGCATTTGCTTTCCTTACCAATAGCTCAATCTGCAAGGTAACCTTTAGGAAATCCTGCATGAGCTCCCTTTGCACCTCTGATTTTCGATCTTTCCCCCTGTTTAAAAAGTACTCTATGCCTTTATTCCTTCTACCAAAGTGCATGATCATACACTTCCCTACACTATACTCCATCTGCCACATCTTTGCCCTTTGCCTTTTCTTCTAATCTGCCTAATTCCTTCTGCATACTCTCTGCTTCCTCAACCAATCCCATTCACCTACAAACATCATCTGCAAACTTTCCTCAACCAATCCCATTCACCTACAAACATCATCTACAAACTTTCCTCAACCAATCCCATTCACCTACAAACATCATCTGCAAACTTTCCTCAACCAATCCCATTCACCTACAAACATCATCTGCAAACTTTCCTCAACCAATCCCATTCACCTACAAACATCATCTGCAAACTTTCCTCAACCAATCCCATTCACCTACAAACATCATCTACAAACTTTCCTCAACCAATCCCATTCACCTACAAATATCATCTGCAAACTTTCCTCAACCAATCCCATTCACCTACAAACATCATCTGCAAACTTTCCTCAACCAATCCCATTCACCTACAAACATCATCTGCAAACTTTCCTCAACCAATCCCATTCACCTACAAACATCATCTGCAAACTTTCCTCAACCAATCCCATTCACCTACAAACATCATCTGCAAACTTGGCCAGAAAGCCATCAATTCCATCAACCAAATCATTGACATATAAGGTGAAAAGAAGTGGTCTCAACACTGACCCCTGTGGAACTCCACATCACCAGCAGCCAACTAGAAAAGGCCCCGTTCATTGTCACTCTTTACCTTCTGCCAGTTAGCCAATCTTCTATCAATGCTAGAATCTTCCCTGTAATATCATGGACAGCATGATAAGCAGCATCATGTATGGACCTTGTCAAAGGCCTTCTGAAAATCCAAATAAATAACAAATAAAGAGGCCCAACATAAACCGCTGGACTGTTGAAGGGTCCCAGAACTTTGACTGTCAATTCACCCCAAAAGATGCTGTTTGTTCCACTGAGTTTCTCCACCAGTTTGTTTGTTGTGGCATCAGTATGTATGCAGTCTCTTGTATCTTCAAAATAGTCTGATAAATACCTCCTTTTAAGCCCAACTTCTCAGCTCAACGAAACAACCTTTGCTGCAAAACCTCCATTAAGAGTTTATCCTTCTTAAGCTAGGAAACCACAGGTTGTCAAATGAGAAAAATATGTCGAAGACTGACCTATGAAGGGCTACAATGCATAAAGGTTTAGATGTCAAATCTTTATGTCTGTAAACTCAAGGAAATCTGCAGTTGCTGAAAATTCAAGCAACACACACAAAATGCTGGTGGAATGCAGTATTTTCTTTATGCCTGTGCTCACTTTTAAAAATGCATTGTGTATTGGAAGACAATAAATTGAGTTATTGATTTCATAATGAAAATCTTATGCTCAGTGCATTTATGAAATTATTTGAAGTTACAATCCTTGAAGTACAAACCACCTCAATGTTCATAGTAAATGTATTATCAAAGTACATATATGTCACCATATACAACTCTGAGATCCATTTTCTTGTGGGCATAATTAATCAATCTAATAATGGAATCCATGGAAGACACAACTGGGTGTGTAAAGGGTGTGCAAAAGACAATGAACTGCAAATACAAAAGTAAAGAAATAGTAATAATAAATAAGTAAAAAGCAATAAATATCAAGAACATGAGATGAAGAGTCCTTCAGAGTGAGCCCATAGGTTGTGGGAATATTTCAGTGAAGGAAGTGAAATTGAGGAATTTGTCCTCTTTTGTTCAAGAGCCTGATGACTGAAAGGTAATAACTGTTCCTGAATCCGGTGCTGTGGGTCCTGAAACTCCTGTGCCTTCTTCCTGATGGCAGCAGTGAGAGGAGCACATGTCCTGGGTGGTGGGGTCCCTGATGATGGATGCTGCTTTCCTGTGTCATGTCAATGTGCTCAATGGTGCAGTAGTGACAAAGATATTGCAGCAATTTTAATTTTGATCATTTCTGAACGTAAGAAAATCAAGGTTGTTGAAAGGAAACAGCAACAGAATCCAAATGTAGTGTTAGAGCTACCGTGGAAATGCAATACGAAGCAAAGGTCATGACAAAATAGATTGTGAGGTCAAGAGTCCATGTTATCATATACCTGTTCAATAATCTGACTCCAATAAGATATGAACTGTGCTTTAGCCTATTGGTATGTGATTTTCCAGCTTTTGGATCTTCTGTCTGATGCGAGAGGTGAGAAGAGAGAATGTCTGGTGTAGGAGAGGTCTTTGTTTTTGCTAATATTTTTTCAGGACAGTGGGAAGTGTCAACAGTGTCCATGAAGGGGAGGCTGTTTTTCTGATGGGCTGAGCAAATGTTTGAAAATGTTGACTATATGATTGGCTCTGTATAAGTTATAGTGCTTTTTCAAGATGAAATCCTGCACTTTTTCTTTGTATTATTTTTCAAATATCAATTGTTAGAATTTGAACTGAGCTATTTGCAATAAAAGCCAGACATTTAGAATAATGGGGTAATTATTTCAATAGGTTCAGTATATACATTTAATGTCAGAGAAACGTATACAATATACATTCTGAAATTCTTTTCCTTCTCAAACATCCACAAATGCAGGGGATTGCCCAAAAAATGAATGGCAGTTAAATGTTAGAACCCTGAAGCCCCCCCAGCCCCCACTCCTACACACAAGCAGCAGCAAGGCAACAACCCCCCCACCGAGCACTAAAACGTGCAGCAAAACATCAAAAAAGACACAGACTTGCAGTACCCCAAAGAATACTCACTCACCCAGTAGTTCAACATGCCACAGGTTCTCTCTCTCCCTAATAAGGGAAAAAGAGGTGTTCCCATTTCACAACTAATACAAAAACAAGCAAAGATGAAATGCCATTTATTTAGAGGATGTTTCGCTTTCATTGAAAGCGAAGTCATAAAAGCAAAAGTGAAGAAGGAAACAAACTTACTTTGAAGTTAAATTTGTTAGTGTGGCTAGTTAACTGACTATGTAATGGAATTTCCTTCAAGGTCTGTGTCTCAAAGTGAAACCACTTAATCAAATTATTATTTGACTTCTGTGGCTATTAGACGTAAAGTAAAAATGGACCTTCATTCAAAGTTCCACATTTTAAAGCAACCAGTGTGAGTTACAACAACATATATTTGATTAATATAGCTTTCCATTGCATCTGTCTCACAGTAATCAGGAAAGTAAAATTAAAGTCCTGAGATGAAAATTTAAAAACGAGTGTGTTTCTCTCACTATTGAATCAGTGAGAATAAATTGCTTCCACAGACAACTGACTTGTTTAAATTATTCATTTATTAGCCCATATTTATAGAAATTATACTGATTTAAATTATGTGACCTTTGTTTATTAAGCCATGCTCTCAGTATGGCTTACTAAATAAATATAATTGGATTTGGTGTTTAAATAGTGTGATAACAAAACCCATAGATTTATTTGAATTTAAAGAAATATTACATAAAACCAATACTAAGCCCTCTATATTTGACTGTATACTACTTTTGAAATTGGCTCACATGATGAATTTTCTTTTAACCCCCACCCCACCCCCCCCGGAACAAAATCATCATATGTAAGTAACTAAACTAGCAATTTAATAAATTTCATGAAATATTTAGCATGTTTATATGACTTCTCATTTCTAGAGTCGGAAGTTCCCACCCTCTTCAGAAGTGCAACAATTATACCAGTGCCCAAGAAAAGCAGTGTGAGATGCCTACAGCTGTCATCCAGTAGCACAGTAGCACAGTCTACAGTGAGGAAGTTGGTCATGGTTAGGATCAGCTCCTATCTCAGGAAGGACCTCGACCCTTTGCAATTTTCCCTTCACCACAATAGATCAATAGCAGACGTGATCTGATTGACTCTCCATGTGGCCTTGGATTACCTGGACAATACGGACAACTTTGTCAGGATGCTGTTCATTGACTCTAGCTCAGTGTTTAACACCATCATTCTAACAGTCATAATCAAAAAGCTGCAGAACCTGCGCCTCTGTACCTCCTCCCTCAATTGGACCCTCGACTTCCTAACCAGAAGACCACAATCTGTGCAGATTGGTGATAACATCTCCACCTCACTGACGATCAACACCCGCAATCCACAGGGCTGTGTGCGTAGCCCACTGCTCTATTCTCTCTATAACCATGACTGTGTGGCTAGGCAAAGCTCAAATGCCGTCTATAAATTTGTCAATGATACAACCAGTGTTGGCAGAATCTCAGATGGAGATGAGATGGCATACAGGAACAAGATATACCAGCTAGCTGAGTGGTGTCACAGCAACAACCTTGCACGCAATGTCAACAAGACTAAAGAGTTGATTGTGGACTTCAGGACAGGGAGAAAGAGGGAATACAAACCAATCCTCATAGAGGGATCAGAAATGGAGAAAATGAGCAGTTTCAAGCTTCGGGGTGTTAACACCTCTGAGGATCTAACCTGGTCCCAACATATTAATAAAGAAGCAAGACAGCGGCAATGTTTCATTAGGAGTTTGAGGAGATTTGGTTTGTCACTTAAAATACTTGAAAACTTCTACTGCTGGAGAGTCAGAGAGTCATAGAGAAGTACATCACAGAAACAGGCCCTTCAGCAAATCTAGTCCATGCTGAAAAGATAATTGAAACTGCCTATTCCCATGGACTTGCTCTGGGTCCATAGGCCTCCATACCCCTACAATCCACATACCTATCCAAACTTCACTTAAACATTGAAATCAAGCTTGTCTGGACCACTTGTGCTGACAGCTCATGACCTCTGGTTGTATTCACACCCAACCTCAGCGGAAAAAGCCTTCTTACATTTATTCTGTCTATACCCCTCATAATTTTGTATACCTCTATTAGATCTCCTCTCAATCTTCTATGATCTAAAGAATGCAGTCCCACCCTATTCAATCTTTCCTTATAACTCAGGTCCTTCAGACCTGGCAGCATCCTTGTAAATTTTCTCTGTACTCTTTCTAACTTGGTTACATTTTCCTGTAGGTAGGTGACCAAAACTGCACACAATGGTCCAGATTTGGCTTCAACAACATCTTATACAACTTCAACATAACATCCCATCTTCTGTATTCAATACATTGATTTATGAAGTCCAATATGCCAAAAGCTTTCTTTACGACCCTATCTACCTGTGATGCCACTTTTAACAAACAGTATACCTGTATACCCAGATTGCTTTGTTCTATCACACTCCTCAGTTCCCTACCGTTCACTGTGTAAGACCTACCCTGGTTGGCCTTACCGAAGTGCAAAATCTCACACTTGTCGGCACTAAATTCTAACTGCAATTTTGCAGTCCATTTTTCAAGTTAATGAAAATCCCTCTGCAAGCCATGATAGCTCACTGTCCACTACACCTGTAATGTTATTGAATTGCTGAGCCAGCTGAACATATTATAATCCAGATCATTGATCAGATGACAAACAACAAAGGACCCAACAACGATCGCTGCGGAACTTCATAACCTTCTATGACAACTCTCAGGCTTCTCCAACAAAGCCAATGTCTGATCAAATTTAATTTTCCTCCTGAATACCCTCTTCACCAACCTCTCATGTGGGACGTTGGCAAATATCTGACTAAAGTCCATGTAGACAACATCCGTTGCATTGCCTTCGTCCACATTCCTAGGAACTTCCTCAAAAAACTCTATAAGATTGGAGGGGAATGACTTACCATGCATGAAAACATGTTGACTATCCTTAATCAGTCACTGTTTATCCAAATACTGATATATCCGGTCCCTTAGAATTCCTTCTGATAACTTTCTCATACCTGACGTCAGAATGGCAGGCCTATAATTTCTTGCTTTCTCATTAGAACATTTTTTAAACAGCAGAAAACAATTGCCTTTCTTCCAATCCTTTGGTACCTCTTTTGTTGCTAAGAATATTTTAAATATCTCGGATAGAGCCGTGGAAATTTTTGCACATGCCTCCCATAAGAACTAACGAAACACCCTGTCAAACCCTGGAAATTTATACACCCTGATTTGCTTCAGGGCACCAAACAGTTCCTCTGTAATTAGTACGGGGTCCATGAAGTTAATTCTGTAATCAGTACATGGTTCATGAAGTTAATGCTGTTCTCTGTAATCATTTCAGGGTCCATGAAGTTAACTCTGCAATCAGAACAGGGTACATGATGTTAATGCTGTCCTCAGTAATCAATACAGAGTCCATGAAGTTAATTCTGTAATCAATACAGGATCCATAATGTTAATTCAGTACACTGTAATCAGTACAGGGTCCATGAAGTTCATGCTGTCTTCTTTAATCTGTACGGGGTCCATGAGGTTAATTCTGTGCTCTGTAATCAGAACAGGGTCCATGAAGTTCATGCTGTGCTCTGTAATCAGTACAGGGTCCATGAAGTTCATGCTGTCTTCTGTAATCAGAACAGGGTCCAAAATGTTAATTCTATCCTCTGTAATCAGTACAGGATCCATAATGTTAATTCTGTCCTCTGTAATCAGTACAGGGTCGATGAAGTTAATACTGTCCTCTGTAATCAGTACAGGGTCCATAAAGTTAATTCTGTAAACAGTACTGGGTCCATGAAGTTAATTCTGTAATCAATACAGGGTCAATCAAGTTAATTCTCTAATCAATACAGGGTCCATGAAGTTAATTTTGTCCTCTGTAATCAGTACCGGGATGATGAAATTAATTCTGTAAGCAATACAGGGTCCATGAAGTTATTTCTGTGATCAGTACATGGTCCATGAAGTTAATACTGTACTCTGTAATCAGTACAGGGTTCATGAAGTTAATTCTGTAATCAGTGCAGGGTCCATGAAGTTAACTCTGCAATCAGTACATGGTACATGATGTTAATGCTGTCCTCTCTAATCAGTACAGGGTCCATGAAGTTAATTCTGTCCTCTATAATCAGTACAGGGTCGATAATGTTAATACGGTTCTCTGTAATCAATACAGGGTTCATAATGTTAATTCTGTCCTCAGTAATCAGTACAGGGACCATGAAGATAATACTGTCCTCTGTAATCACTGCAGAGTCCATGAAGTTCATGCTGTCTTCTTTAATCTGTATGGGGTACACAAAGTTAATACTGTCCTCTGTAATCACTACAGGGTTCATGAACTTAATACTGTCTTCTGTAACCAGTACGGAGTCCATGAAGTTAATTCTGTCCTCTGTAAACAGTACAGGGTCCATGAAGTTCATGCTGTCTTCTTTAATCTGTACAGGACCAAGGAAGTTAATTCTGTCCACTGTAATAAGTACAGGGTCCATGAAGTTCATGCTGTGCTCTGTAATCAGTACAGGGTCCATAATGTAAATACTGTCCTCTGTAATCAATACAGTGTCCATAATGTTAATTCCGTCCTAGGTAATCAGTACAGGGTCCATGAAGTTAATTCTGTAATCATTACAGGGTCCATGAAGTTAACTCTGCAATCAGTATATGGTCCATGATGTTAATGCTGTACTCTGTAATCAGTACAGTGTTCATGAAGTTCATGCTGTCCTGTGTAATCATTACAGGGTCCATGAAGTTAATTCTGTCCTCTGTAATCAGTACAGGGTCCACGAAGTTCATGCTGTCTTCTTTAATCTGTACGGGGTCCATGAGGTTAATTCTGTGCTCTGTAATCAGAACAGGGTCCATGAAGTTCATGCTGTGCTCTGTAATCAGTACAGGGTCCATGAAGTTCATGCTGTCCTCTGTAATCATTACAGGGTCCATGAGGTTAATTCTGTACTCTGTAATCAGAACAGGGTCAATGAAATTCATGCTGTCCTCTGAAATCATTACAGGGTCCATGAGGTTAATTCTGTACTCTGTAATCAGAACAGGGTCCATTAAGTTCATGCTGTCCTCTGAAATCATTACAGGGTCCATGAGGTTAAATCTGTGCTCTGTAATCAGAACAGGGTCCATTAAGTTCATGCTGTCCACTGTAATCAGTACAGGGTCCATGAAGTTAACACTGTCCTCTGTAATCAAAACAGCATCCATGAAGTTAATTTGGGAATCAGTACATCGTCCATGATTTTAATGCTGCCCTCTGTAATCAGTACAGGCTCCAGGAAGTTAATACTGTCCTCTGTAATCAGTACGATGTCCATGAAGTTAATGATGTAATCAATAGAGGGGCCGTCAAGTTATTCCTGTCCTCGGTAATCATTACAGGGTCCATGAAGTTAATTCTGTCCTCTGTAATCAGTACAGGGTCCACGAAGTTCATGCTGTCCTCTGAAATCTGTACGGGGTCCATGAGGTTAATTCTGTGCTCTGTAATCAGAACAGGGTCCATGAAGTTCATGCTGTGTTCTGTAATCAGTACAGGGTCCATGAAGTTCATGCTGTCCTCTGTAATCATTACAGGGTCCACGTAGTTCATGTTGTCTTCTTTAATCTGTACGGGGTCCATGAAGTTAATTCTGTCCTCTGTAATCAGTACAGGGTCCACGAAGTTCATGCTGTCTTCTTTAATCTGTACGGGGTCCATGAGGTTAATTCTGTGCTCTGTAATCAGAACAGGGTCCGTGAAGTTCATGCTGTGCTCTGTAATCAGTACAGGGTCCATGAAGTTCATGCTGTCTTCTTTAATCTGTACGGGGTCCATGAGGTTAATTCTGTGCTCTGTAATCAGAACAGGGTCAATGAAGTTCATGCTGTCCTCTGAAATCATTACAGGTTCCATGACGTTAATTCTGTACTCTGTAATCAGAACAGGGTCCATTAAGTTCATGCTGTCCTCTGTAATCAGTACAGGGTCCATGAAGTTCATGCTGTTTTATGTAATCATTGCAGGGTCCATGAAGTTCATGCTGTGCTCTGTAATCAGTACAGGGTCCATGAAGTTCATGCTGTCTTCTTTAATCTGTTCGGGGTCCATGAAGTTAATTCTGTCCTGTGTAAATACTATAGGGTCCATAATGTTAATTCTGTCCTCTGTAATCAGTACAGGGTCCATGAAGTTAACACTGTCCTCTGTAATCAAAACAGCGTCCATGAAGTTAATTTGGGAATCAGTACATCGTCCATGAATTTAATGCTGCCCTCTGTAATCAGTACAGGGTCCATGAAGTTAATTCTGTCCTCTGTAATCAGTACAGGGTCGACGAAGTTCATGCTGTCTTCTTTAATCTGTACGGGTTCCATGAGGTTAATTCTGTGCTCTGTAATCAGAACAGGGTCCATGAAGTTCATGCAGTGCTCTGTAATCAGTACAGGGTCCATGAAGTTCATGCTGTCCTCTGTAATCATTACAGGGTCCATGAGGTTAATTCTGTGCTCTGTAATCAGAACAGGGTCCATGAAGTTTATGCTGTGCTCTGTAATCAGTACAGGGTACATGAAGTTAATTTTGTCCTCTGTAATCAGTACCGGGATGATAAAATTAATTCTGTAATCAGTACAGGGTCCATGAAGTTTATGCTGTGCTCTGTAATCAGTACAGGGTCCATGAAGTTAATTTTGTCCTCTGTAATCAGTACCGGGATGATAAAATTAATTCTGTAATCAGTACAGGGTCCATGAAGTTAATTCTGTAATCAATACAGGGTTCATAATGTTGATTCTGTCCTCAGTAATCAGTACAGGGACCATAAAGATAATACTGTCCTCTGTAATCACTGCAGAGTCCATGAAGTTCATGCTGTCTTCTTTAATCTGTATGGGGTACACAAAGTTAATACTGTCCTCTGTAATCACTACAGGGTTCATGAACTTAATACTGTCTTCTGTAACCAGTACGGAGTCCATGAAGTTAATTCTGTCCTCTGTAAACAGTACAGGGTCCATGAAGTTCATGCTGTCTTCTTTAATCTGTACAGGACCAATGAAGTTAATTCTGTCCACTGTAATAAGTACAGGGTCCATGAAGTTCATGCTGTGCTCTGTAATCAGTACAGGGTCCGTAATGTAAATACTGTCCTCTGTAATCAATACAGTGTCCATAATGTTAATTCCGTCCTAGGTAATCAGTACAGGGTCCATGAAGTTAATTCTGTAATCAGTGCAGGGTCCATGAAGTTAACTCTGCAATCAGTACATGGTACATGATGTTAATGCTGTCCTCTGTAATCAGTACAGGGTCCATGAAGTTAATTCTGTCCTCTATAATCAGTACAGGGTCGATAATGTTAATACGGTTCTCTGTAATCAATACAGGGTTCATAATGTTAATTCTGTCCTCAGTAATCAGTACATGGACCATGAAGATAATACTGTCCTCTGTAATCACTGCAGAGTCCATGAAGTTCATGCTGTCTTCTTTAATCTGTATGGGGTACACAAAGTTAATACTGTCCTCTGTAATCACTACAGGGTTCATGAACTTAATACTGTCTTCTGTAACCAGTACGGAGTCCATGAAGTTAATTCTGTCCTCTGTAAACAGTACAGGGTCCATGAAGTTCATGCTGTCTTCTTTAATCTGTACAGGACCAATGAAGTTAATTCTGTCCACTGTAATAAGTACAGGGTCCATGAAGTTCATGCTGTGCTCTGTAATCAGTACAGGGTCCATAATGTAAATACTGTCCTCTGTAATCAATACAGTGTCCATAATGTTAATTCCGTCCTAGGTAATCAGTACAGGGTCCATGAAGTTAATTCTGTAATCATTACAGGGTCCATGAAGTTAACTCTGCAATCAGTATATGGTCCATGATGTTAATGCTGTACTCTGTAATCAGTACAGTGTTCATGAAGTTCATGCTGTCCTGTGTAATCATTACAGGGTCCATGAAGTTAATTCTGTCCTCTGTAATCAGTACAGGGTCCACGAAGTTCATGCTGTCTTCTTTAATCTGTACGGGGTCCATGAGGTTAATTCTGTGCTCTGTAATCAGAACAGGGTCCATGAAGTTCATGCTGTGCTCTGTAATCAGTACAGGGTCCATGAAGTTCATGCTGCCCTCTGTAATCATTACAGTGTCCATGAGGTTAATTCTGTACTCTGTAATCAGAATAGGGTCAATGAAATTCATGCTGTCCTCTGAAATCATTACAGGGTCCATGAGGTTAATTCTGTACTCTGTAATCAGAACAGGGTCCATTAAGTTCATGCTGTCCTATGAAATCATTACAGGGTCCATGAGGTTAAATCTGTGCTCTGTAATCAGAACAGGGTCCATTAAGTTCATGCTGTCCTCTGTAATCAGTACAGGGTCCATGAAGTTAACACTGTCCTCTGTAATCAAAACAGCATCCATGAAGTTAATTTGGGAATCAGTACATCGTCCATGATTTTAATGCTGCCCTCTGTAATCAGTACAGGCTCCAGGAAGTTAATACTGTCCTCTGTAATCAGTACGGGGTCCATGAAGTTAATGATGTAATCAATAGAGGGGCCGTCAAGTTATTCCTGTCCTCGGTAATCATTACAGGGTCCATGAAGTTAATTCTGTCCTCTGTAATCAGTACAGGATCCACGAAGTTCATGCTGTCCTCTTTAATCTGTACGGGGTCCATGAGGTTAATTCTGTGCTCTGTAATCAGAACAGGGTCCATGAAGTTCATGCTGTCCTCTGTAATCATTACAGGGTCCATGAGGTTAATTCTGTACTCTGTAATCAGAACAGGGTCCATTAAGTTCATGCTGTCCTCAGAAATCAGTATAGGGTCCATGAAGATCATGCTGTCCTCTGTAATCATTAAAGGGTCCATGAAGTTCATGTTGTCTTCTTTAATCTGTACGGGGTCCATGAAGTTAATTCTGTCCACTGTAATCAGTACAGGGTCCACGAAGTTCATGCTGTCTTCTTTAATCTGTACGGGGTCCATGAGGTTAATTCTGTGCTCTGTAATCAGAACAGGGTCCATGAAGTTCATGCTGTGCTCTGTAATCAGTACAGGGTCCATGAAGTTCATGCTGTCTCCTTTAATCTGTACGGGGTCCATGAGGTTAATTCTGTGCTCTGTAATCAGAACAGGGTTAATGAAGTTCATGCTGTCCTCTGAAATCATTACAGGTTCCATGACGTTAATTCTGTACTCTGTAATCAGAACAGGGTCCATTAAGTTCATATGCTGTCCTCTGTAATCAGTACAGGGTCCATGAAGTTCATGCTGTTTTATGTAATCATTGCAGGGTCCATGAAGTTCATGCTGTGCTCTGTAATCATTAAAGGGTCCATGAAGTTCATGTTGTCTTCTTTAATCTGTTCGGGGTCCATGAAGTTAATTCTGTCCTGTGTAAATACTATAGGGTCCATAATGTTAATTATGTCCTCTGTAATCAGTACAGGGTCCATGAAGTTAACACTGTCCTCTGTAATCAAAACAGCGTCCATGAAGTTAATTTGGGAATCAGTACATCGTCCATGAATTTAATGCTGCCCTCTGTAATCAGTACAGGGTCCATGAAGTTAATTCTGTCCTCTGTAATCAGTACAGGGTCCACGAAGTTCATGCTGTCTTCTTTAATCTGTACGGGTTCCATGAGGTTAATTCTGTGCTCTGTAATCAGAACAGGGTCCATGAAGTTCATGCAGTGCTCTGTAATCAGTACAGGGTCCATGAAGTTCATGCTGTCCTCTGTAATCATTACAGGGTCCATGAGGTTAATTCTGTGCTCTGTAATCAGAACAGGGTCCATGAAGTTTATGCTGTGCTCTGTAATGAATACAGGGTTCATAATGTTGATTCTGTCCTCAGTAATCAGTACAGGGACCATGAAGATAATACTGTCCTCTGTAATCACTGCAGAGTCCATGAAGTTCATGCTGTCTTCTTTAATCTGTATGGGGTACACAAAGTTAATACTGTGCTCTGTAATCACTACAGGGTTCATGAACTTAATACTGTCTTCTGTAACCAGTACGGAGTCCATGAAGTTAATTCTGTCCTCTGTAAACAGTACAGGGTCCATGAAGTTCATGCTGTCTTCTTTAATCTGTACAGGACCAATGAAGTTAATTCTGTCCACTGTAATAAGTACAGGGTCCATGAAGTTCATGCTGTGCTCTGTAATCAGTACAGGGTCCATAATGTAAATACTGTCCTCTGTAATCAATACAGTGTCCATAATGTTAATTCCGTCCTAGGTAATCAGTACAGGGTACATGAAGTTAATTCTGTAATCAGTGCAGGGTCCATGAAGTTAACTCTGCAATCAGTACATGGTCCATGATGTTAATGCTGTCCTCTGTAATCAGTACAGGGTCCATGAAGTTAATTCTGTCCTCTATAATCAGTACAGGGTCGATAATGTTAATACGGTTCTCTGTAATCAATACAGGGTTCATAATGTTAATTCTGTCCTCAGTAATCAGTACAGGGACCATGAAGATAATACTGTCCTCTGTAATCACTGCAGAGTCCATGAAGTTCATGCTGTCTTCTTTAATCTGTATGGGGTACACAAAGTTAATACTGTCCTCTGTAATCACTACAGGGTTCATGAACTTAATACCGTCTTCTGTAACCAGTACGGAGTCCATGAAGTTAATTCTGTCCTCTGTAAACAGTACAGGGTCCATGAAGTTCATGCTGTGCTCTGTAATCAGTACAGGGTCCATAATGTAAATACTGTCCTCTGTAATCAATACAGTGTCCATAATGTTAATTCCGTCCTAGGTAATCAGTACAGGGTCCATGAAGTTAATTCTGTAATCATTACAGGGTCCATGAAGATAACTCTGCAATCAGTATATGGTCCATGATGTTAATGCTGTACTCTGTAATCAGTACAGTGTTCATGAAGTTCATGCTGTCCTCTGTAATCATTACAGGGTCCATGAAGTTAATTCTGTCCTCTGTAATCAGTACAGGGTCCACAAAGTTCATGCTGTCTTCTTTAATCTGTACGGGGTCCATGAGGTTAATTCTGTGCTCTGTAATCAGAACAGGGTCCATGAAGTTCATGCTGTGCTCTGTAATCAGTACAGGGTCCATGAAGTTCATGCTGTCCTCTGTAATCATTACTGGGTTCATGAGGTTAATTCTGTACTCTGTAATCAGAACAGGGTCAATGAAATTCATGCTGTCCTCTGAAATCATTACAGGGTCCATGAGGTTAAATCTGTGCTCTGTAATCAGAACAGGGTCCATTAAGTTCATGCTGCCCTTTGTAATCAGTACAGGGTCCATGAAGTTAATTCTGTCCTCTGTAATCAGTACAGGGTCCACGAAGTTCATGCTGTCTTCTTTAATCTGTACGGGTTCCATGAGGTTAATTCTGTGCTCTGTAATCAGAACAGGGTCCATGAAGTTCATGCAGTGCTCTGTAATCAGTACAGGGTCCATGAAGTTCATGCTGTCCTCTGTAATCATTACAGGGTCCATGAGGTTAATTCTGTGCTCTGTAATCAGAACAGGGTCCATGAAGTTTATGCTGTGCTCTGTAATCAGTACAGGGTACATGAAGTTAATTTTGTCCTCTGTAATCAGTACCGGGATGATAAAATTAATTCTGTAATCAGTACAGGGTCCATGAAGTTTATGCTGTGCTCTGTAATCAGTACAGGGTCCATGAAGTTAATTTTGTCCTCTGTAATCAGTACCGGGATGATAAAATTAATTCTGTAATCAGTACAGGGTCCATGAAGTTAATTCTGTAATCAATACAGGGTTCATAATGTTGATTCTGTCCTCAGTAATCAGTACAGGGACCATAAAGATAATACTGTCCTCTGTAATCACTGCAGAGTCCATGAAGTTCATGCTGTCTTCTTTAATCTGTATGGGGTACACAAAGTTAATACTGTCCTCTGTAATCACTACAGGGTTCATGAACTTAATACTGTCTTCTGTAACCAGTACGGAGTCCATGAAGTTAATTCTGTCCTCTGTAAACAGTACAGGGTCCATGAAGTTCATGCTGTCTTCTTTAATCTGTACAGGACCAATGAAGTTAATTCTGTCCACTGTAATAAGTACAGGGTCCATGAAGTTCATGCTGTGCTCTGTAATCAGTACAGGGTCCATAATGTAAATACTGTCCTCTGTAATCAATACAGTGTCCATAATGTTAATTCCGTCCTAGGTAATCAGTACAGGGTCCATGAAGTTAATTCTGTAATCAGTACAGGGTCCTTGAAGTTAATTCTGTAATCTCTACATGGTCCATGATGTTAATACTGTACTCTGTAATCAGTACAGTGTTCATGAAGTTCATGCTGTTCTCTGTAATCATTACAGGGTCCATGAAGTTAATTCTGTCCTCTGTAATCAGTACAGGGTCCACGAAGTTCATGCTGTCTTCTTTAATCTGTACGGGGTCCATGATGTTAATTCTGTGCTCTGTAATCAGAACAGGGTCCATGAAGTTCATGCTGTGCTCTGTAATCAGTACAGGGTCCATGAAGTTCATGCTGTCCTCTGTAATCATTACAGGGTCCATGAGGTTAATTCTGTACTCTGTAATCAGAACAGGGTCAATGAAATTCATGCTGTCCTCTGAAATCATTACAGGTTCCATGAGATTAACACTGTCCTCTGTAATCAAAACAGCATCCATGAAGTTAATTTGGGAATCAGTACATCGTCCATGATTTTAATGCTGCCCTCTGTAATCAGTACAGGCTCCAGGAAGTTAATACTGTCCTCTGTAATCAGTACGGGGTCCATGAAGTTAATGATGTAATCAATAGAGGGGCCGTCAAGTTATTCCTGTCCTCGGTAATCATTACAGGGTCCATGAAGTTAATTCTGTCCTCTGTAATCAGTACAGGGTCCACGAAGTTCATGCTGTCCTCTTTAATCTGTACGGGGTCCATGAGGTTAATTCTGTGCTCTGTAATCAGAACAGGGTCCATGAAGTTCATGCTGTGTTCTGTAATCAGTACAGGGTCCATGAAGTTCATGCTGTCCTAAGTAATCATTACAGGGTCAATGAGGTTAATTCTGTACTCTGTAATCAGAACAGGGTCGATTAAGTTCATGCTGTCCTCAGAAATCAGTATAGGGTCCATGAAGATCATGCTGTCCTCTGTATTCATTAAAGGGTCCATGAAGTTCATGTTGTCTTCTTTAATCTGTACGGGGTCCATGAAGTTAATTCTGTCCTCTGTAATCAGTACAGGGTCCATGAAGTTCATGCTGTCTTCTTTAATCTGTACGGGGTCCATGAGGTTAATTCTGTGCTCTGTAATCAGAACAGGGTCCATGAAGTTCATGCTGTGCTCTGTAATCAGTACAGGGTCCATGAAGTTCATGCTGTCTTCTTTAATCTGTACGGGGTCCATGAGGTTAATTCTGTGCTCTGTAATCAGAACAGGGTCAATGAAGTTCATGCTGTCCTCTGAAATCATTACAGGTTCCATAAGGTTAATTCTGTACTCTGTAATCAGAACAGGGTCCATTAAGTTCATGCTGTCCTCTGTAATCAGTACAGGGTCCATGAAGTTCATGCTGTTTTATGTAATCATTGCAGGGTCCATGAAGTTCATGCTGTGCTCTGTAATCAGTACAGGGTCCATGAAGTTCATGCTGTCTTCTTTAATCTGTTTGGGGTCCATGAAGTTAATTCTGTCCTGTGTAAATACTATAGGGTCCATAATGTTAATTCTGTCCTCTGTAATCAGTACAGGGTCCATGAAGTTAACACTGTCCTCTGTAATCAAAACAGCGTCCATGAAGTTAATTTGGGAATCAGTACATCGTCCATGAATTTAATGCTGCCCTCTGTAATCAGTACAGGGTCCATGAAGTTAATTCTGTCCTCCGTAATCAGTACAGGGTCCACGAAGTTCATGCTGTCTTTTTTAATCTGTACGGGTTCCATGAGGTTAATTCTGTGCTCTGTAATCAGAACAGGGTCCATGAAGTTCATGCAGTGCTCTGTAATCAGTACAGGTTCCATGAAGTTCATGCTGTCCTTTGTAATCATTACAGGGTCCATGAGGTTAATTCTGTGCTCTGTAATCAGAACAGGGTCCGTGAAGTTTATGCTGTGCTCTGTAATCAGTACAGGGTACATGAAGTTAATTTTGTCCTCTGTAATCAGTACCGGGATGATAAAATTAATTCTGTAATCAGTACAGGGTCCATGAAGTTTACGCTGTGCTCTGTAATCAGTACAGGGTCCATGAAGTTAATTTTGTCCTCTGTAATCAGTACCGGGATGATAAAATTAATTCTGTAATCAGTACAGGGTCCATGAAGTTAATTCTGTAATCAGTACAGGGACCATAAAGATAATACTGTCCTCTGTAATCACTACAGGGTTCATGAACTTAATACTGTCTTCTGTAATCAGTACGGAGTCCATGAAGTTAATTCTGTCCTCTGTAAACAGTACAGGGTCCATGAAGTTCATGCTGTCTTCTTTAATCTGTACAGGACCAATGAAGTTAATTCTGTCCACTGTAGTAAGTACAGGATCCATGAAGTTCATGCTGTGCTCTGTAATCAGTACAGGGTCCATAATGTAAATCCTGTCCTCTGTAATCAATACAGTGTCCATAATGTTAATTCCGTCCTATGTAATCAGGACAGGGTCCATGAAGTTAATTCTGTAATCACTATATGGTCCATGATGTTAATGCTGTCCTCTGTAATCAGTACAGAGTCCATGAATTTAATTATGTAATCAATAGAGGGTCCGTAAAGTTATTTCGGTCCTCTGTAATCATTACAGGGTCCATGAAGGTAATTCTGTCCTCAGTAATCAGTACAGGGTCCACGAAGTTCATGCTGTCTTCTTTAATCTGTACGGGGTCCATGAGGTTAATTCTGTGCTCTGTAATCAGAACAGGGTCCATGAAGTTCATGCTGTGCTCTGTAATCAGTACAGGGTCCATGACGTTCATGCTGTGCTCTGTAATCAGTACAGGGTCCATGAAGTTCATGCTGTCTTCTTTAATCTGTACGGGGTCCATGAAGTTAATTCTGTCCTCTGTAAACAGTACAGGGTCCACGAAGTTCATGCTGTCCTCTTTAATCTGTACGGGGTCCATGAGGTTAATTCTGTGCTCTGTAATCAGTACAGGGTCCATGAAGTTCATGCTGTCCTCTGTAATCAAAACAGCGTCCATGAGGTTAATTTGGGAATCAGTACATCGTCCATGATTTTAAAGCTGCCCTCTGTAATCAGAACAGGGTCCAGGAAGTTAATCCTGTCCTCTGGAATCAGTGCGGGATCCATGAAGTTAATTCTGTAATCAGTACAGTGTCCATAATGTTAATGCTGTTCCCAGTAATCAGTACAGAGTCCATGAAGTTAACGATGTAATCAATAGAGGGTCGGTAAAGTTATTTCTGTCCTCTGTAATCATTACAGGGTCCATGAAGTTAATTCTGTCCTATGTAATCAGTACAGGGTCCATGAAGTTCATGCTGTCCTCTGTAATCATTACAGGTTCCATGAGGTTAATTCTGTACTCTGTAATCAGAACAGGGTCCATTAAGTTCATGCTGTCCTCTGTAATCAGTACAGGGTCCATGAAGTTCATGCTGTTTTATGTAATCATTGCAGGGTCCATGAAGTTCATGCTGTGCTCTGTAATCAGTACAGGGTCCATGAAGTTCATGCTGTCTTCTTTAATCTGTTCGGGGTCCATGAAGTTAATTCTGTCCTGTGTAAATACTATAGGGTCCATAATGTTAATTCTGTCCTCTGTAATCAGTACAGGGTCCATGAAGTTAACACTGTCCTCTGTAATCAAAACAGCGTCCATGAAGTTAATTTGGGAATCAGTACATCGTCCATGAATTTAATGCTGCCCTCTGTAATCAGTACAGGGTCCATGAAGTTAATTCTGTCCTCCGTAATCAGTACAGTGTCCACGAAGTTCATGCTGTCTTCTTTAATCTGTAAGGGTTCCATGAGGTTAATTCTGTGCTCTGTAATCAGAACAGGGTCCATGAAGTTCATGCAGTGCTCTGTAATCAGTACAGGTTCCATGAAGTTCATGCTGTCCTCTGTAATCATTACAGGGTCCATGAGGTTAATTCTGTGCTCTGTAATCAGAACAGGGTCCATGAAGTTTATGCTGTGCTCTGTAATCAGTACAGGGTACATGAAGTTAATTTTGTCCTCTGTAATCAGTACCGGGATGATAAAATTAATTCTGTAATCAGTACAGGGTCCATGAAGTTTACGCTGTGCTCTGTAATCAGTACAGGGTCCATGAAGTTAATTTTGTCCTCTGTAATCAGTACCGGGATGATAAAATTAATTCTGTAATCAGTACAGGGTCCATGAAGTTAATTCTGTAATCAGTACAGGGACCATAAAGATAATACTGTCCTCTGTAATCACTACAGGGTTCATGAACTTAATACTGTCTTCTGTAATCAGTACGGAGTCCATGAAGTTAATTCTGTCCTCTGTAAACAGTACAGGGTCCATGAAGTTCATGCTGTCTTCTTTAATCTGTACAGGACCAATGAAGTTAATTCTGTCCACTGTAGTAAGTACAGGATCCATGAAGTTCATGCTGTGCTCTGTAATCAGTACAGGGTACATAATGTAAATCCTGTCCTCTGTAATCAATACAGTGTCCATAATGTGAATTCCGTCCTAAGTAATCAGGACAGGGTCCATGAAGTTACTTCTGTAATCACTATATGGTCCATGATGTTAATGCTGTCCTCAGTAATCAGTACAGAGCCATGAATTTAATTATGTAATCAATAGAGGGTCCGTAAAGTTATTTCAGTCCTCTGTAATCATTACAGGGTCCATGAAGGTAATTCTGTCCTCAGTAATCAGTACAGGGTCCACGAAGTTCATGCTGTCTTCTTTAATCTGTACGGGGTCCATGAGGTTAATTCTGTGCTCTGTAATCAGAACAGGGTCCATGAAGTTCATGCTGTGCTCTGTAATCAGTACAGGGTCCATGACGTTCATGCTGTGCTCTGTAATCAGTACAGGGTCCATGAAGTTCATGCTGTCTTCTTTAATCTGTACGGGGTCCATGAAGTTAATTCTGTCCTCTGTAAACAGTACAGGGTCCACGAAGTTCATGCTGTCCTCTTTAATCTGTACGGGGTCCATGAGGTTAATTCTGTGCTCTGTAATCAGTACAGGGTCCATGAAGTTCATGCTGTCCTCTGTAATCAAAACAGCGTCCATGAGGTTAATTTGGGAATCAGTACATCGTCCATGATTTTAAAGCTGCCCTCTGTAATCAGTACAGGGTCCAAGAAGTTAATCCTGTCCTCTGGAATCAGTACGGGATCCATGAAGTTAATTCTGTAATCAGTACAGTGTCCATAATGTTAATGCTGTTCCCAGTAATCAGTACAGAGTCCATGAAGTTAACGATGTAATCAATAGAGGGTCGGTAAAGTTATTTCTGTCCTCTGTAATCATTACAGGGTCCATGAAGTTAATTCTGTCCTATGTAATCAGTACAGGGTCCATGAAGTTCATGCTGTCCTCTGTAATCATTACAGGGTCCATAAAGTTCATGCTGTGCTCTGTAATCAGTACAAGGTCCATGAAGTTCATTTTGTCTTCGTTAATCTGTACGGGGTCCATGAAGTTAATTCTGTCCTCTGTAATCAGTACAGGGTCCAGGAAGTACATGGTGTCTTCTTTAATCAGTACAAGGTCCATGAAGATCATGCTGTGCTCTGTAATCAGTACAGTGTCCATGAAGTTCATGCTGTCTTCTTTAATCTGTACGGGGTCCATGAAGTTAATTCTGTCCTATGTAAATACTACAGGGTCCATAATGTTAATTCTGTCCTCTGTAATCAGTACAGGGTCCATGAAGTTAATTCTGTAATCAATACAGGGTTCATAATATTGATTCTGTCCTCAGTAATCAGTACAGGGACCATAAAGATAATACTGTCCTCTGTAATCACTGCAGAGTCCATGAAGTTCATGCTGTCTTCTTTAATCTGTATGGGGTACACAAAGTTAATACTGTCCTCTGTAATCACTACAGGGTTCATGAACTTAATACTGTCTTCTGTAACCAGTACGGAGTCCAGGAAGTTAATTCTGTCCTCTGTAAACAGTACAGGGTCCATGAAGTTCATGCTGTCTTCTTTAATCTGTACAGGACCAATGAAGTTAATTCTGTCCACTGTAATAAGTACAGGGTCCATGAAGTTCATGCTGTGCTCTGTAATCAGTACAGGGTCCATAATGTAAATACTGTCCTCTGTAATCAATACAGTGTCCATAATGTTAATTCCGTCCTAGGTAATCAGTACAGGGTCCATGAAGTTAATTCTGTAATCAGTACAGGGTCCTTGAAGTTAATTCTGTAATCTCTACATGGTCCATGATGTTAATACTGTACTCTGTAATCAGTACAGTGTTCATGAAGTTCATGCTGTTCTCTGTAATCATTACAGGGTCCATGAAGTTAATTCTGTCCTCTGTAATCAGTACAGGGTCCACGAAGTTCATGCTGTCTTCTTTAATCTGTACGGGGTCCATGAGGTTAATTCTGTGCTCTGTAATCAGAACAGGGTCCATGAAGTTCATGCTGTGCTCTGTAATCAGTACAGGGTCCATGAAGTTCATGCTGTGTTCTGTAATCAGTACAGGGTCCATGAAGTTCATGCTGTCCTAAGTAATCATTACAGGGTCCATGAGGTTAATTCTGTACTCTGTAATCAGAACAGGGTCAATGAAATTCATGCTGTCCTCTGAAATCATTACAGGTTCCATGAGATTAACACTGTCCTCTGTAATCAAAACAGCATCCATGAAGTTAATTTGGGAATCAGTACATCGTCCATGATTTTAATGCTGCCCTCTGTAATCAGTACAGGCTCCAGGAAGTTAATACTGTCCTCTGTAATCAGTACGGGGTCCATGAAGTTAATGATGTAATCAATAGAGGGGCCGTCAAGTTATTCCTGTCCTCGGTAATCATTACAGGGTCCATGAAGTTAATTCTGTCCTCTGTAATCAGTACAGGGTCCACGAAGTTCATGCTGTCCTCTTTAATCTGTACGGGGTCCATGAGGTTAATTCTGTGCTCTGTAATCAGAACAGGGTTCATGAAGTTCATGCTGTGTTCTGTAATCAGTACAGGGTCCATGAAGTTCATGCTGTCCTAAGTAATCATTACAGGGTCCATGAGGTTAATTCTGTACTCTGTAATCAGAACAGGGTCGATTAAGTTCATGCTGTCCTCAGAAATCAGTATAGGGTCCATGAAGATCATGCTGTCCTCTGTAATCATTAAAGGGTCCATGAAGTTCATGTTGTCTTCTTTAATCTGTACGGGGTCCATGAAGTTAATTCTGTCCTCTGTAAACAGTACAGGGTCCACGAAGTTCATGCTGTCCTCTTTAATCTGTACGGGGTCCATGAGGTTAATTCTGTGCTCTGTAATCAGTACAGGGTCCATGAAGTTCATGCTGTGCTCTGTAATCAAAACAGCGTCCATGAGGTTAATTTGGGAATCAGTACATCGTCCATGATTTTAAAGCTGCCCTCTGTAATCAGTACAGGGTCCAGGAAGTTAATCCTGTCCTCAGGAATCAGTACGGGATCCATGAAGATAATTCTGAAATCAGTACAGTGTCCATAATGTTAATGCTGTTCCCAGTAATCAGTACAGAGTCCATGAAGTTAACGATGTAATCAATAGAGGGTCGGTAAAGTTATTTCTGTCCTCTGTAATCATTACAGGGTCCAAGAAGTTAATTCTGTCCTATGTAATCAGTACAGGGTCCATGAAGTTCATGCTGTCCTCTGTAATCATTACAGGTTCCATGAGGTTAATTCTGTACTCTGTAATCAGAACAGGGTCCATTAAGTTCATGCTGTCCTCTGTAATCAGTACAGGGTCCATGAAGTTCATGCTGTTTTATGTAATCATTGCAGGGTCCATGAAGTTCATGCTGTGCTCTGTAATCAGTACAGGGTCCATGAAGTTCATGCTGTCTTCTTTAATCTGTTCGGGGTCCATGAAGTTAATTCTGTCCTGTGTAAATACTATAGGGTCCATAATGTTAATTCTGTCCTCTGTAATCAGTACAGGGTCCATGAAGTTAACACTGTCCTCTGTAATCAAAACAGCGTCCATGAAGTTAATTTGGGAATCAGTACATCGTCCATGAATTTAATGCTGCCCTCTGTAATCAGTACAGGGTCCATGAAGTTAATTCTGTCCTCCGTAATCAGTACAGGGTCCACGAAGTTCATGCTGTCTTCTTTAATCTGTACGGGTTCCATGAGGTTAATTCTGTGTTCTGTAATCAGAACAGGGTCCATGAAGTTCATGCAGTGCTCTGTAATCAGTACAGGTTCCATGAAGTTCATGCTGTCCTCTGTAATCATTACAGGGTCCATGAGGTTAATTCTGTGCTCTGTAATCAGAACAGGGTCCATGAAGTTTATGCTGTGCTCTGTAATCAGTACAGGGTACATGAAGTTAATTTTGTCCTCTGTAATCAGTACCGGGATGATAAAATTAATTCTGTAATCAGTACAGGGTCCATGAAGTTAATTTTGTCCTCTGTAATCAGTACCGGGATGATAAAATTAATTCTGTAATCAGTACAGGGTCCATGAAGTTAATTCTGTAATCAGTACAGGGACCATAAAGATAATACTGTCCTCTGTAATCACTACAGGGTTCATGAACTTAATACTGTCTTCTGTAATCAGTACGGAGTCCATGAAGTTAATTCTGTCCTCTGTAAACAGTACAGGGTCCATGAAGTTCATGCTGTCTTCTTTAATCTGTACAGGACCAATGAAGTTAATTCTGTCCACTGTAGTAAGTACAGGATCCATGAAGTTCATGCTGTGCTCTGTAATCAGTACAGGGTCCATAATGTAAATCCTGTCCTCTGTAATCAATACAGTGTCCATAATGTTAATTCCGTCCTATGTAATCAGGTCAGGGTCCATGAAGTTAATTCTGTAATCACTATATGGTCCATGATGTTAATGCTGTCCTCAGTAATCAGTACAGAGTCCATGAATTTAATTATGTAATCAATAGAGAGTCCGTAAAGTTATTTCGGTCCTCTGTAATCATTACAGGGTCCATGAAGGTAATTCTGTCCTCAGTAATCAGTACAGGGTCCACGAAGTTCATGCTGTCTTCTTTAATCTGTACGGGGTCCATGAGGTTAATTCTGTGCTCTGTAATCAGAACAGGGTCCATGAAGTTCATGCTGTCCTCTGTAATCAAAACAGCGTCCATGAGGTTAATTTGGGAATCAGTACATCGTCCATGATTTTAAAGCTGCCCTCTGTAATCAGTACAGGGTCCAGGAAGTTAATCCTGTCCTCTGGAATCAGTACGGGATCCATGAAGATAATTCTGTAATCAGTACAGTGTCCATAATGTTAATGCTGTTCCCAGTAATCAGTACAGAGTCCATGAAGTTAACGATGTAATCAATAGAGGGTCGGTAAAGTTATTTCTGTCCTCTGTAATCATTACAGGGTCCATGAAGTTAATTCTGTCCTATGTAATCAGTACAGGGTCCATGAAGTTCATGCTGTCCTCTGTAATCATTACAGGTTCCATGAGGTTAATTCTGTACTCTGTAATCAGAACAGGGTCCATTAAGTTCATGCTGTCCTCTGTAATCAGTACAGGGTCCATGAAGTTCATGCTGTTTTATGTAATCATTGCAGGGTCCATGAAGTTCATGCTGTGCTCTGTAATCAGTACAGGGTCCATGAAGTTCATGCTGTCTTCTTTAATCTGTTCGGGGTCCATGAAGTTAATTCTGTCCTGTGTAAATACTATAGGGTCCATAATGTTAATTCTGTCCTCTGTAATCAGTACAGGGTCCATGAAGTTAACACTGTCCTCTGTAATCAAAACAGCGTCCATGAAGTTAATTTGGGAATCAGTACATCGTCCATGAATTTAATGCTGCCCTCTGTAATCAGTACAGGGTCCATGAAGTTAATTCTGTCCTCCGTAATCAGTACAGGGTCCACGAAGTTCATGCAGTCTTCTTTAATCTGTACGGGTTCCATGAGGTTAATTCTGTGCTCTGTAATCAGAACAGGGTCCATGAAGTTCATGCAGTGCTCTGTAATCAGTACAGGTTCCATGAAGTTCATGCTGTCCTCTGTAATCATTACAGGGTCCATGAGGTTAATTCTGTGCTCTGTAATCAGAACAGGGTCCATGAAGTTTATGCTGTGCTCTGTAATCAGTACAGGGTACATGAAGTTAATTTTGTCCTCTGTAATCAGTACCGGGATGATAAAATTAATTCTGTAATCAGTACAGGGTCCATGAAGTTTACGCTGTGCTCTGTAATCAGTACAGGGTCCATGAAGTTAATTTTGTCCTCTGTAATCAGTACCGGGATGATAAAATTAATTCTGTAATCAGTACAGGGTCCATGAAGTTAATTCTGTAATCAGTACAGGGACCATAAAGATAATACTGTCCTCTGTAATCACTAAAGGGTTTATGAACTTAATACTGTCTTCTGTAATCAGTACGGAGTCCATGAAGTTAATTCTGTCCTCTGTAAACAGTACAGGGTCCATGAAGTTCATGCTGTCTTCTTTAATCTGTACAGGACCAATGAAGTTAATTCTGTCCACTGTAGTAAGTACAGGATCCATGAAGTTCATGCTGTGCTCTGTAATCAGTACAGGGTCCATAATGTAAATCCTGTCCTCTGTAATCAATACAGTGTCCATAATGTTAATTCCGTCCTATGTAATCAGGTCAGGGTCCATGAAGTTAATTCTGTAATCACTATATGGTCCATGATGTTAATGCTGTCCTCAGTAATCAGTACAGAGTCCATGAATTTAATTATGTAATCAATAGAGAGTCCGTAAAGTTATTTCGGTCCTCTGTAATCATTACAGGGTCCATGAAGGTAATTCTGTCCTCAGTAATCAGTACAGGGTCCACGAAGTTCATGCTGTCTTCTTTAATCTGTACGGGGTCCATGAGGTTAATTCTGTGCTCTGTAATCAGAACAGGGTCCATGAAGTTCATGCTGTGCTCTGTAATCAGTACAGGGTCCATGACGTTCATGCTGTGCTCTGTAAACAGTACAGGGTCCATGAAGTTCAGGCTGTCTTCTTTAATCTGTACGGGGTCCATGAAGTTAATTCTGTCCTCTGTAAACAGTACAGGGTCCACGAAGTTCATGCTGTCCTCTTTAATCTGTACGGGGTCCATGAGGTTAATTCTGTGCTCTGTAATCAGTACAGGGTCCATGAAGTTCATGCTGTCCTCTGTAATCAAAACAGCGTCCATGAGGTTAATTTGGGAATCAGTACATCGTCCATGATTTTAAAGCTGCCCTCTGTAATCAGTACAGGGTCCAGGAAGTTAATCCTGTCCTCTGGAATCAGTACGGGATCCATGAAGTTAATTCTGTAATCAGTACAGTGTCCATAATGTTAATGCTGTTCCCAGTAATCAGTACAGAGTCCATGAAGTTAACGATGTAATCAATAGAGGGTCGGTAAAGTTATTTCTGTCCTCTGTAATCATTACAGGGTCCATGAAGTTAATTCTATCCTATGTAATCAGTACAGGGTCCATGAAGTTCATGCTGTCCTCTGTAATCATTACAGGGTCCATAAAGTTCATGCTGTGCTCTGTAATCAGTACAAGGTCCATGAAGTTCATTTTGTCTTCGTTAATCTGTACGGGGTCCATGAAGTTAATTCTGTCCTCTGTAATCAGTACAGGGTCCAGGAAGTACATGGTGTCTTCTTTAATCAGTACAAGGTCCATGAAGATCATGCTGTGCTCTGTAATCAGAACAGGGTCCATGAAGTTCATGCAGTGCTCTGTAATCAGTACAGGGTCCATGAAGTTCATGCTGTCCTCTGTAATCATTACAGGGTCCATGAGGTTAATTCTGTGCTCTGTAATCAGTACAGTGTCCATGAAGTTCATGCTGTCTTCTTTAATCTGTACGGGGTCCATGAAGTTAATTCTGTCCTATGTAAATACTACAGGGTCCATAATGTTAATTCTGTCCTCTGTAATCAGTACAGGGTCCATGAAGTTAATTCTGTAATCAATACAGGGTTCATAATATTGATTCTGTCCTCAGTAATCAGTACAGGGACCATATAGATAATACTGTCCTCTGTAATCACTGCAGAGTCCATGAAGTTCATGCTGTCTTCTTTAATCTGTATGGGGTACACAAAGTTAATACTGTCCTCTGTAATCACTACTGGGTTCATGAACTTAATACTGTCTTCTGTAACCAGTACGGAGTCCAGGAAGTTAATTCTGTCCTCTGTAAACAGTACAGGGTCCATGAAGTTCATGCTGTCTTCTTTAATCTGTACAGGACCAATGAAGTTAATTCTGTCCACTGTAATAAGTACAGGGTCCATGAAGTTCATGCTGTGCTCTGTAATCAGTACAGGGTCCATAATGTAAATACTGTCCTCTGTAATCAATACAGTGTCCATAATGTTAATTCCGTCCTAGGTAATCAGTACAGGGTCCATGAAGTTAATTCTGTAATCAGTGCAGGGTCCTTGAAGTTAATTCTGTAATCTCTACATGGTCCATGATGTTAATACTGTACTCTGTAATCAGTACAGTGTTCATGAAGTTCATGCTGTTCTCTGTAATCATTACGGGGTCCATGAAGTTAATTCTGTCCTCTGTAATCAGTACAGGGTCCACGAAGTTCATGCTGTCTTCTTTAATCTGTACGGGGTCCATGAGGTTAATTCTGTGCTCTGTAATCAGAACAGGGTCCATGAAGTTCATGCTGTGCTCTGTAATCAGTACAGGGTCCATGAAGTTCATGCTGTCCTCTGTAATCATTACAGGGTCCATGAGGTTAATTCTGTACTCTGTAATCAGAACAGGGTCAATGAAATTCATGCTGTCCTCTGAAATCATTACAGGTTCCATGAGATTAACACTGTCCTCTGTAATCAAAACAGCATCCATGAAGTTAATTTGGGAATCAGTACATCGTCCATGATTTTAATGCTGCCCTCTGTAATCAGTACATGCTCCAGGAAGTTAATACTGTCCTCTGTAATCAGTACGGGGTCCATGAAGTTAATGATGTAATCAATAGAGGGGCCGTCAAGTTATTCCTGTCCTCGGTAATCATTACAGGGTCCATGAAGTTAATTCTGTCCTCTGTAATCAGTACAGGGTCCACGAAGTTCATGCTGTCCTCTTTAATCTGTACGGGGTCCATGAGGTTAATTCTGTGCTCTGTAATCAGAACAGGGTCCATGAAGTTCATGCTGTGTTCTGTAATCAGTACAGGGTCCATGAAGTTCATGCTGTCCTAAGTAATCATTACAGGGTCCATGAGGTTAATTCTGTACTCTGTAATCAGAACAGGGTCGATTAAGTTCATGCTGTCCTCAGAAATCAGTATAGGGTCCATGAAGATCATGCTGTCCTCTGTAATCATTAAAGGGTCCATGAAGTTCATGTTGTCTTCTTTAATCTGTACGGGGTCCATGAAGTTAATTCTGTCCTCTGTAATCTGTACAGGGTCCATGAAGTTCATGCTGTCTTCTTTAATCTGTACGGGGTCCATGAGGTTAATTCTGTGCTCTGTAATCAGAACAGGGTCCATGAAGTTCATGCTGTGCTCTGTAATCAGTACAGGGTCCATGAAGTTCATGCTGTCTTCTTTAATCTGTACGGGGTCAATGAGGTTAATTCTGTGCTCTGTAATCAGAACAGGGTCAATGAAGTTCATGCTGTCCTCTTTAATCTGTATGGGGTCCATGAGGTTAATTCTGTGCTCTGTAATCAGTACAGGGTCCATGAAGTTCATGCAGTCCTCTGTAATCAGTACAGGGTCCATGAAGTTCATGCTGTCCTCTGTAATCAAAACAGCGTCCATGAAGTTAATTTGGGAATCAGTACATCGTCCATGAATTTAATGCTGCCCTCTGTAATCAGTACAGGGTCCATGAAGTTAATTCTGTCCTCCGTAATCAGTACAGGGTCCACGAAGTTCATGCTGTCTTCTTTAATCTGTACGGGTTCCATGAGGTTAATTCTGTGCTCTGTAATCAGAACAGGGTCCATGAAGTTCATGCAGTGCTCTGTAATCAGTACAGGGTCCATGAAGTTCATGCTGTCCTCTGTAATCATTACAGGGTCCATGAGGTTAATTCTGTGCTCTGTAAACAGAACAGGGTCCATGAAGTTTATGCTGTGCTCTGTAATCAGTACAGGATACATGAAGTTAATTTTGTCCTCTGTAATCAGTACCGGGATGATAAAATTAATTCTGTAATCAGTACAGGGTCCATGAAGTTAATTCTGTAATCAGTACAGGGACCATAAAGATAATACTGTCCTCTGTAATCACTACAGGGTTCATGAACTTAATACTGTCTTCTGTAATCAGTACGGAGTCCATGAAGTTAATTCTGTCCTCTGTAAACAGTACAGGGTCCATGAAGTTCATGCTGTCTTCTTTAATCTGTACAGGACCAATGAAGTTAATTCTGTCCACTGTAGTAAGTACAGGATCCATGAAGTTCATGCTGTGCTCTGTAATCAGTACAGGGTCCATAATGTAAATCCTGTCCTCTGTAATCAATACAGTGTCCATAATGTTAATTCCGTCCTATGTAATCAGGTCAGGGTCCATGAAGTTAATTCTGTAATCACTATATGGTCCATGATGTTAATGCTGTCCTCAGAAATCAGTACAGAGTCCATGAATTTAATTATGTAATCAATAGAGAGTCCGTAAAGTTATTTCGGTCCTCTGTAATCATTACAGGGTCCATGAAGGTAATTCTGTCCTCAGTAATCAGTACAGGGTCCACGAAGTTCATGCTGTCTTCTTTAATCTGTACGGGGTCCATGAGGTTAATTCTGTGCTCTGTAATCAGAACAGGGTCCATGAAGTTCATGCTGTGCTCTGTAATCAGTACAGGGTCCATGACGTTCATGCTGTGCTCTGTAATCAGTACAGGGTCCATGAAGTTCATGCTGTCTTCTTTAATCTGTACGGGGTCCATGAAGTTAATTCTGTCCTCTGTAAACAGTACAGGGTCCACGAAGTTCATGCTGTCCTCTTTAATCTGTACGGGGTCCATGAGGTTAATTCTGTGCTCTGTAATCAGTACAGGGTCCATGAAGTTCATGCTGTCCTCTGTAATCAAAACAGCGTCCATGAGGTTAATTTGGGAATCAGTACATCGTCCATGATTTTAAAGCTGCCCTCTGTAATCAGTACAGGGTCCAGGAAGTTAATCCTGTCCTCTGGAATCAGTACGGGGTCCATGAAGTTAATGATGTAATCAATAGAGGGGCCGTCAAGTTATTCCTGTCCTCGGTAATCATTACAGGGTCCATGAAGTTAATTCTGTCCTCTGTAATCAGTACAGGGTCCACGAAGTTCATGCTGTCCTCTTTAATCTGTACGGGGTCCATGAGGTTAATTCTGTGCTCTGTAATCAGAACAGGGTCCATGAAGTTCATGCTGTGTTCTGTAATCAGTACAGGGTCCATGAAGTTCATGCTGTCCTAAGTAATCATTACAGGGTCCATGAGGTTAATTCTGTACTCTGTAATCAGAACAGGGTCGATTAAGTTCATGCTGTCCTCAGAAATCAGTATAGGGTCCATGAAGATCATGCTGTCCTCTGTAATCATTAAAGGGTCCATGAAGTTCATGTTGTCTTCTTTAATCTGTACGGGGTCCATGAAGTTAATTCTGTCCTCTGTAATCTGTACAGGGTCCATGAAGTTCATGCTGTCTTCTTTAATCTGTACGGGGTCCATGAGGTTAATTCTGTGCTCTGTAATCAGAACAGGGTCCATGAAGTTCATGCTGTGCTCTGTAATCAGTACAGGGTCCATGAAGTTCATGCTGTCTTCTTTAATCTGTACGGGGTCAATGAGGTTAATTCTGTGCTCTGTAATCAGAACAGGGTCAATGAAGTTCATGCTGTCCTCTTTAATCTGTATGGGGTCCATGAGGTTAATTCTGTGCTCTGTAATCAGTACAGGGTCCATGAAGTTCATGCAGTCCTCTGTAATCAGTACAGGGTCCATGAAGTTCATGCTGTCCTCTGTAATCAAAACAGCGTCCATGAAGTTAATTTGGGAATCAGTACATCGTCCATGAATTTAATGCTGCCCTCTGTAATCAGTACAGGGTCCATGAAGTTAATTCTGTCCTCCGTAATCAGTACAGGGTCCACGAAGTTCATGCTGTCTTCTTTAATCTGTACGGGTTCCATGAGGTTAATTCTGTGCTCTGTAATCAGAACAGGGTCCATGAAGTTCATGCAGTGCTCTGTAATCAGTACAGGGTCCATGAAGTTCATGCTGTCCTCTGTAATCATTACAGGGTCCATGAGGTTAATTCTGTGCTCTGTAAACAGAACAGGGTCCATGAAGTTTATGCTGTGCTCTGTAATCAGTACAGGATACATGAAGTTAATTTTGTCCTCTGTAATCAGTACCGGGATGATAAAATTAATTCTGTAATCAGTACAGGGTCCATGAAGTTAATTCTGTAATCAGTACAGGGACCATAAAGATAATACTGTCCTCTGTAATCACTACAGGGTTCATGAACTTAATACTGTCTTCTGTAATCAGTACGGAGTCCATGAAGTTAATTCTGTCCTCTGTAAACAGTACAGGGTCCATGAAGTTCATGCTGTCTTCTTTAATCTGTACAGGACCAATGAAGTTAATTCTGTCCACTGTAGTAAGTACAGGATCCATGAAGTTCATGCTGTGCTCTGTAATCAGTACAGGGTCCATAATGTAAATCCTGTCCTCTGTAATCAATACAGTGTCCATAATGTTAATTCCGTCCTATGTAATCAGGTCAGGGTCCATGAAGTTAATTCTGTAATCACTATATGGTCCATGATGTTAATGCTGTCCTCAGAAATCAGTACAGAGTCCATGAATTTAATTATGTAATCAATAGAGAGTCCGTAAAGTTATTTCGGTCCTCTGTAATCATTACAGGGTCCATGAAGGTAATTCTGTCCTCAGTAATCAGTACAGGGTCCACGAAGTTCATGCTGTCTTCTTTAATCTGTACGGGGTCCATGAGGTTAATTCTGTGCTCTGTAATCAGAACAGGGTCCATGAAGTTCATGCTGTGCTCTGTAATCAGTACAGGGTCCATGACGTTCATGCTGTGCTCTGTAATCAGTACAGGGTCCATGAAGTTCATGCTGTCTTCTTTAATCTGTACGGGGTCCATGAAGTTAATTCTGTCCTCTGTAAACAGTACAGGGTCCACGAAGTTCATGCTGTCCTCTTTAATCTGTACGGGGTCCATGAGGTTAATTCTGTGCTCTGTAATCAGTACAGGGTCCATGAAGTTCATGCTGTCCTCTGTAATCAAAACAGCGTCCATGAGGTTAATTTGGGAATCAGTACATCGTCCATGATTTTAAAGCTGCCCTCTGTAATCAGTACAGGGTCCAGGAAGTTAATCCTGTCCTCTGGAATCAGTACGGGATCCATGAAGTTAATTCTGTAATCAGTACAGTGTCCATAATGTTAATGCTGTTCCCAGTAATCAGTACAGAGTCCATGAAGTTAACGATGTAATCAATAGAGGGTCGGTAAAGTTATTTCTGTCCTCTGTAATCATTACAGGGTCCATGAAGTTAATTCTGTCCTATGTAATCAGTACAGGGTCCATGAAGTTCATGCTGTCCTCTGTAATCATTACAGGGTCCATAAAGTTCATGCTGTGCTCTGTAATCAGTACAAGGTCCATGAAGTTCATTTTGTCTTCGTTAATCTGTACGGGGTCCATGAAGTTAATTCTGTCCTCTGTAATCAGTACAGGGTCCAGGAAGTACATGGTGTCTTCTTTAATCAGTACAAGGTCCATGAAGATCATGCTGTGCTCTGTAATCAGTACAGTGTCCATGAAGTTCATGCTGTCTTCTTTAATCTGTACGGGGTCCATGAAGTTAATTCTGTCCTATGTAAATACTACAGGGTCCATAATGTTAATTCTGTCCTCTGTAATCAGTACAGGGTCCATGAAGTTAATTCTGTAATCAATACAGGGTTCATAATATTGATTCTGTCCTCAGTAATCAGTACAGGGACCATATAGATAATACTGTCCTCTGTAATCACTGCAGAGTCCATGAAGTTCATGCTGTCTTCTTTAATCTGTACAGGACCAATGAAGTTAATTCTGTCCACTGTAATAAGTACAGGGTCCATGAAGTTCATGCTGTGCTCTGTAATCAGTACAGGGTCCATAATGTAAATACTGTCCTCTGTAATCAATACAGTGTCCATAATGTTAATTCCGTCCTAGGTAATCAGTACAGGGTCCATGAAGTTAATTCTGTAATCAGTACAGGGTCCTTGAAGTTAATTCTGTAATCTCTACATGGTCCATGATGTTAATACTGTACTCTGTAATCAGTACAGTGTTCATGAAGTTCATGCTGTTCTCTGTAATCATTACAGGGTCCATGAAGTTAATTCTGTCCTCTGTAATCAGTACAGGGTCCACGAAGTTCATGCTGTCTTCTTTAATCTGTACGAGGTCCATGAGGTTAATTCTGTGCTCTGTAATCAGAACAGGGTCCATGAAGTTCATGCTGTGCTCTGTAATCAGTACAGGGTCCATGAAGTTCATGCTGTCCTCTGTAATCATTACAGGGTCCATGAGGTTAATTCTGTACTCTGTAATCAGAACAGGGTCAATGAAATTCATGCTGTCCTCTGAAATCATTACAGGTTCCATGAGATTAACACTGTCCTCTGTAATCAAAACAGCATCCATGAAGTTAATTTGGGAATCAGTACATCGTCCATGATTTTAATGCTGCCCTCTGTAATCAGTACAGGCTCCAGGAAGTTAATACTGTCCTCTGTAATCAGTACGGGGTCCATGAAGTTAATGATGTAATCAATAGAGGGGCCGTCAAGTTATTCCTGTCCTCGGTAATCATTACAGGGTCCATGAAGTTAATTCTGTCCTCTGTAATCAGTACAGGGTCCACGAAGTTCATGCTGTCCTCTTTAATCTGTACGGGGTCCATGAGGTTAATTCTGTGCTCTGTAATCAGAACAGGGTCCATGAAGTTCATGCTGTGTTCTGTAATCAGTACAGGGTCCATGAAGTTCATGCTGTCCTAAGTAATCATTACAGGGTCCATGAGGTTAATTCTGTACTCTGTAATCAGAACAGGGTCGATTAAGTTCATGCTGTCCTCAGAAATCAGTATAGGGTCCATGAAGATCATGCTGTCCTCTGTAATCATTAAAGGGTCCATGAAGTTCATGTTGTCTTCTTTAATCTGTACGGGGTCCATGAAGTTAATTCTGTCCTCTGTAATCAGTACAGGGTCCATGAAGTTCATGCTGTCTTCTTTAATCTGTACGGGGTCCATGAGGTTAATTCTGTGCTCTGTAATCAGAACAGGGTCCATGAAGTTCATGCTGTGCTCTGTAATCAGTACAGGGTCCATGAAGTTCATGCTGTCTTCTTTAATCTGTACGGGGTCCATGAGGTTAATTCTGTGCTCTGTAATCAGAACAGGGTCAATGAAGTTCATGCTGTCCTCTGAAATCATTACAGGTTCCATGAGGTTAATTCTGTACTCTGTAATCAGTACAGGGTCCATGAAGTTCATGCTGTCTTCTTTAATCAGTACAGGGTCCATGAAGTTCATGCTGTTTTATGTAATCATTGCAGGGTCCATGAAGTTCATGCTGTGCTCTGTAATCAGTACAGGGTCCATGAAGTTCATGCTGTCTTCTTTAATCTGTTCGGGGTCCATGAAGTTAATTCTGTCCTGTGTAAATACTATAGGGTCTATAATGTTAATTCTGTCCTCTGTAATCAGTACAGGGTCCATGAAGTTAACACTGTCCTCTGTAATCAAAACAGCGTCCATGAAGTTAATTTGGGAATCAGTACATCGTCCATGAATTTAATGCTGCCCTCTGTAATCAGTACAGGGTCCATGAAGTTAATTCTGTCCTCCGTAATCAGTACAGGGTCCACGAAGTTCATGCTGTCTTCTTTAATCTGTACGGGTTCCATGAGGTTAATTCTGTGCTCTGTAATCAGAACAGGGTCCATGAAGTTCATGCAGTGCTCTGTAATCAGTACAGGGTCCATGAAGTTCATGCTGTCCTCTGTAATCATTACAGGGTCCATGAGGTTAATTCTGTGCTCTGTAAACAGAACAGGGTCCATGAAGTTTATGCTGTGCTCTGTAATCAGTACAAGGTACATGAAGTTAATTTTGTCCTCTGTAATCAGTACCGGGATGATAAAATTAATTCTGTAATCAGTACAGGGTCCATGAAGTTTACGCTGAGCTCTGTAATCAGTACAGGGTCCATGAAGTTAATTTTGTCCTCTGTAATCAGTACCGGGATGATAAAATTAATTCTGTAATCAGTACAGGGTCCATGAAGTTAATTCTGTAATCAGTACAGGGACCATAAAGATAATACTGTCCTCTGTAATCACTACAGGGTTCATGAACTTAATACTGTCTTCTGTAATCAGTACGGAGTCCATGAAGTTAATTCTGTCCTCTGTAAACAGTACAGGGTCCATGAAGTTCATGCTGTCTTCTTTAGTCTGTACAGGACCAATGAAGTTAATTCTGTCCACTGTAGTAAGTACAGGATCCATGAAATTCATGCTGTGCTCTGTAATCAGTACAGGGTCCATAATGTAAATCCTGTCCTCTGTAATCAATACAGTGTCCATAATGTTAATTCCGTCCTATGTAATCAGGACAGGGTCCATGAAGTTAATTCTGTAATCACTATATGGTCCATGATGTTAATGCTGTCCTCAGTAATCAGTACAGAGTCCATGAATTTAATTATGTAATCAATAGAGGGTCCGTAAAGTTATTTCAGTCCTCTGTAATCATTACAGGGTCCATGAAGGTAATTCTGTCCTCAGTAATCAGTACAGGGTCCACGAAGTTCATGCTGTCTTCTTTAATCTGTACGGGGTCCATGAGGTTAATTCTGTGCTCTGTAATCAGAACAGGGTCCATGAGGTTAATTTGGGAATCAGTACATCGTCCAAGATTTTAAAGCTGCCCTCTGTAATCAGTACAGGGTCCAGGAAGTTAATCCTGTCCTCTGGAATCAGTACGGGATCCATGAAGTTAATTCTGTAATCAGTACAGTGTCCATAATGTTAATGCTGTTCCCAGTAATCAGTACAGTATCCATGAAGTTAACGATGTAATCAATAGAGGGTCGGTAAAGTTATTTCTGTCCTCTGTAATCATTACAGGGTCCATGAAGTTAATTCTGTCCTATGTAATCAGTACAGGGTCCATGAAGTTCATGCTGTCCTCTGTAATCATTACAGGGTCCATAAAGTTCATGCTGTGCTCTGTAATCAGTACAAGGTCCATGAAGTTCATTTTGTCTTCGTTAATCTGTACGGGGTCCATGAAGTTAATTCTGTCCTCTGTAATCAGTACAGGGTCCAGGAAGTACATGGTGTCTTCTTTAATCAGTACAAGGTCCATGAAGATCATGCTGTGCTCTGTAATCAGTACAGTGTCCATGAAGTTCATGCTGTCTTCTTTAATCTGTACGGGGTCCATGAAGTTAATTCCGTCCTATGTAATCAGGACAGGGTCCATGAAGTTAATTCTGTAATCACTATATGGTCCATGATGTTAATGCTGTCCTCAGTAATCAGTACAGAGTCCATGAATTTAATTATGTAATCAATAGAGGGTCCGTAAAGTTATTTCGGTCCTCTGTAATCATTACAGGGTCCATGAAGGTAATTCTGTCCTCAGTAATCAGTACAGGGTCCACGAAGTTCATGCTGTCTTCTTTAATCTGTACGGGGTCCATGAGGTTAATTCTGTGCTCTGTAATCAGAACAGGGTCCATGAAGTTCATGCTGTGCTCTGTAATCAGTACAGGGTCCATGAAGTTCATGCTGTCCTAAGTAATCATTACAGGGTCCATGAGGTTAATTCTGTACTCTGTAATCAGAACAGGGTCGATTAAGTTCATGCTGTCCTCAGAAATCAGTATAGGGTCCATGAAGATCATGCTGTCCTCTGTAATCATTAAAGGGTCCATGAAGTTCATGTTGTCTTCTTTAATCTGTACGGGGTCCATGAAGTTAATTCTGTCCTCTGTAAACAGTACAGGGTCCACGAAGTTCATGCTGTCCTCTTTAATCTGTACGGGGTCCATGAGGTTAATTCTGTGCTCTGTAATCAGTACAGGGTCCATGAAGTTCATGCTGTCCTCTGTAGTCAAAACAGCGTCCATGAGGTTAATTTGGGAATCAGTACATCGTCCATGATTTTAAAGCTGCCCTCTGTAATCAGTACAGGGTCCAGGAAGTTAATCCTGTCCTCTGGAATCAGTACGGGATCCATGAAGTTAATTCTGTAATCAGTACAGTGTCCATAATGTTAATGCTGTTCCCAGTAATCAGTACAGAGTCCATGAAGTTAACGATGTAATCAATAGAGGGTCGGTAAAGTTATTTCTGTCCTCTGTAATCATTACAGGGTCCATGAAGTTAATTCTGTCCTATGTAATCAGTACAGGGTCCATGAAGTTCATGCTGTCCTCTGTAATCATTACAGGTTCCATGAGGTTAATTCTGTACTCTGTAATCAGAACAGGGTCCATTAAGTTCATGCTGTCCTCTGTAATCAGTACAGGGTCCATGAAGTTCATGCTGTTTTATGTAATCATTGCAGGGTCCATGAAGTTCATGCTGTGCTCTGTAATCAGTACAGGGTCCATGAAGTTCATGCTGTCTTCTTTAATCTGTTCGGGGTCCATGAAGTTAATTCTGTCCTGTGTAAATACTATAGGGTCCATAATGTTAATTCTGTCCTCTGTAATCAGTACAGGGTCCATGAAGTTAACACTGTCCTCTGTAATCAAAACAGCGTCCATGAAGTTAATTTGGGAATCAGTACATTGTCCATGAATTTAATGCTGCCCTCTGTAATCAGTACAGGGTCCATGAAGTTAATTCTGTCCTCCGTAATCAGTACAGGGTCCACGAAGTTCATGCTGTCTTCTTTAATCTGTACGGGTTCCATGAGGTTAATTCTGTGCTCTGTAATCAGAACAGGGTCCATGAAGTTCATGCAGTGCTCTGTAATCAGTACAGGTTCCATGAAGTTCATGCTGTCCTCTGTAATCATTGCAGGGTCCATGAGGTTAATTCTGTGCTCTGTAATCAGAACAGGGTCCATGAAGTTTATGCTGTGCTCTGTAATCAGTACAGGGTACATGAAGTTAATTTTGTCCTCTGTAATCAGTACCGGGATGATAAAATTAATTCTGTAATCAGTACAGGGTCCATGAAGTTTACGCTGTGCTCTGTAATCAGTACAGGGTCCATGAAGTTAATTTTGTCCTCTGTAATCAGTACCGGGATGATAAAATTAATTCTGTAATCAGTACAGGGTCCATGAAGTTAATTCTGTAATCAGTACAGGGACCATAAAGATAATACAGTCCTCTGTAATCACTACAGGGTTCATGAACTTAATACTGTCTTCTGTAATCAGTACGGAGTCCATGAAGTTAATTCTGTCCTCTGTAAACAGTACAGGGTCCATGAAGTTCATGCTGTCTTCTTTAATCTGTACAGGACCAATGAAGTTAATTCTGTCCACTGTAGTAAGTACAGGATCCATGAAGTTCATGCTGTGCTCTGTAATCAGTACAGGGTCCATAATGTAAATCCTGTCCTCTGTAATCAATACAGTGTCCATAATGTTAATTCCGTCCTATGTAATCAGGACAGGGTCCATGAAGTTAATTCTGTAATCACTATATGGTCCATGATGTTAATGCTGTCCTCAGTAATCAGTACAGAGTCCATGAATTTAATTATGTAATCAATAGAGGGTCCGTAAAGTTATTTCGGTCCTCTGTAATCATTACAGGGTCCATGAAGGTAATTCTGTCCTCAGTAATCAGTACAGGGTCCACGAAGTTCATGCTGTCTTCTTTAATCTGTACGGGGTCCATGAGGTTAATTCTGTGCTCTGTAATCAGAACAGGGTCCATGAAGTTCATGCTGTGCTCTGTAATCAGTACAGGGTCCATGACGTTCATGCTGTGCTCTGTAATCAGTACAGGGTCCATGAAGTTCATGCTGTCTTCTTTAATCTGTACGGGGTCCATGAAGTTAATTCTGTCCTCTGTAAACAGTACAGGGTCCACGAAGTTCATGCTGTACTCTTTAATCTGTACGGGGTCCATGAGGTTAATTCTGTGCTCTGTAATCAGTACAGGGTCCATGAAGTTCATGCTGTCCTCTGTAATCAAAACAGCGTCCATGAGGTTAATTTGGGAATCAGTACATCGTCCATGATTTTAAAGCTGCCCTCTGTAATCAGTACAGGGTCCAGGAAGTTAATCCTGTCCTCTGGAATCAGTGCGGGATCCATGAAGTTAATTCTGTAATCAGTACAGTGTCCATAATGTTAATGCTGTTCCCAGTAATCAGTACAGAGTCCATGAAGTTAACGATGTAATCAATAGAGGGTCGGTAAAGTTATTTCTGTCCTCTGTAATCATTACAGGGTCCATGAAGTTAATTCTGTCCTATGTAATCAGTACAGGGTCCATGAAGTTCATGCTGTCCTCTGTAATCATTACAGGGTCCATAAAGTTCATGCTGTGCTCTGTAATCAGTACAAGGTCCATGAAGTTCATTTTGTCTTCGTTAATCTGTACGGGGTCCATGAAGTTAATTCTGTCCTCTGTAATCAGTACAGGGTCCAGGAAGTACATGGTGTCTTCTTTAATCAGTACAAGGTCCATGAAGATCATGCTGTGCTCTGTAATCAGTACAGTGTCCATGAAGTTCATGCTGTCTTCTTTAATCTGTACGGGGTCCATGAAGTTAATTCTGTCCTATGTAAATACTACAGGGTGCATAATGTTAATTCTGTCCTCTGTAATCAGTACAGGGTCCATGAAGTTAATTCTGTAATCAATACAGGGTTCATAATATTGATTCTGTCCTCAGTAATCAGTACAGGGACCATAAAGATAATACTGTCCTCTGTAATCACTGCAGAGTCCATGAAGTTCATGCTGTCTTCTTTAATCTGTATGGGGTACACAAAGTTAATACTGTCCTCTGTAATCACTACAGGGTTCATGAACTTAATACTGTCTTCTGTAACCAGTACGGAGTCCAGGAAGTTAATTCTGTCCTCTGTAAACAGTACAGGGTCCATGAAGTTCATGCTGTCTTCTTTAATCTGTACAGGACCAATGAAGTTAATTCTGTCCACTGTAATAAGTACAGGGTCCATGAAGTTCATGCTGTGCTCTGTAATCAGTACAGGGTCCATAATGTAAATACTGTCCTCTGTAATCAATACAGTGTCCATAATGTTAATTCCGTCCTAGGTAATCAGTACAGGGTCCATGAAGTTAATTCTGTAATCAGTACAGGGTCCTTGAAGTTAATTCTGTAATCTCTACATGGTCCATGATGTTAATACTGTACTCTGTAATCAGTACAGTGTTCATGAAGTTCATGCTGTTCTCTGTAATCATTACAGGGTCCATGAAGTTAATTCTGTCCTCTGTAATCAGTACAGGGTCCACGAAGTTCATGCTGTCTTCTTTAATCTGTACGGGGTCCATGAGGTTAATTCTGTGCTCTGTAATCAGAACAGGGTCCATGAAGTTCATGCTGTGCTCTGTAATCAGTACAGGGTCCATGAAGTTCATGCTGTCCTCTGTAATCATTACAGGGTCCATGAGGTTAATTCTGTACTCTGTAATCAGAACAGGGTCAATGAAGTTCATGCTGTCCTCTGAAATCATTACAGGTTCCATGAGATTAACACTGTCCTCTGTAATCAAAACAGCATCCATGAAGTTAATTTGGGAATCAGTACATCGTCCATGATTTTAATGCTGCCCTCTGTAATCAGTACAGGCTCCAGGAAGTTAATACTGTCCTCTGTAATCAGTACGGGGTCCATGAAGTTAATGATGTAATCAATAGAGGGGCCGTCAAGTTATTCCTGTCCTCGGTAATCATTACAGGGTCCATGAAGTTAATTCTGTCCTCTGTAATCAGTACAGGGTCCACGAAGTTCATGCTGTCCTAAGTAATCATTACAGGGTCCATGAGGTTAATTCTGTACTCTGTAATCAGAACAGGGTCGATTAAGTTCATGCTGTCCTCAGAAATCAGTATAGGGTCCATGAAGATCATGCTGTCCTCTGTAATCATTAAAGGGTCCATGAAGTTCATGTTGTCTTCTTTAATCTGTACGGGGTCCATGAAGTTAATTCTGTCCTCTGTAATCAGTACAGGGTCCATGAAGTTCATGCAGTCTTCTTTAATCTGTACGGGGTCCATGAGGTTAATTCTGTGCTCTGTAATCAGAACAGGGTCCATGAAGTTCATGCTGTGCTCTGTAATCAGTACAGGGTCCATGAAGTTCATGCTGTCTTCTTTAATCTGTACGGGGTCCATGAGGTTAATTCTGTGCTCTGTAATCAGAACAGGGTCAATGAAGTTCATGCTGTCCTCTGAAATCATTACAGGTTCCATGAGGTTAATTCTGTACTCTGTAATCAGTACAGGGTCCATGAAGTTCATGCTGTCTTCTTTAATCAGTACAGGGTCCATGAAGTTCATGCTGTTTTATGTAATCATTGCAGGGTCCATGAAGTTCATGCTGTGCTCTGTAATCAGTACAGGGTCCATGAAGTTCATGCTGTCTTCTTTAATCTGTTCGGGGTCCATGAAGTTAATTCTGTCCTGTGTAAATACTATAGGGTCCATAATGTTAATTCTGTCCTCTGTAATCAGTACAGGGTCCATGAAGTTAACACTGTCCTCTGTAATCAAAACAGCGTCCATGAAGTTAATTTGGGAATCAGTACATCGTCCATGAATTTAATGCTGCCCTCTGTAATCAGTACAGGGTCCATGAAGTTAATTCTGTCCTCCGTAATCAGTACAGGGTCCACGAAGTTCATGCTGTCTTCTTTAATCTGTACGGGTTCCATGAGGTTAATTCTGTGCTCTGTAATCAGAACAGGGTCCATGAAGTTCATGCAGTGCTCTGTAATCAGTACAGGGTCCATGAAGTTCATGCTGTCCTCTGTAATCATTACAGGGTCCATGAGGTTAATTCTGTGCTCTGTAAACAGAACAGGGTCCATGAAGTTTATGCTGTGCTCTGTAATCAGTACAGGGTACATGAAGTTAATTTTGTCCTCTGTAATCAGTACCGGGATGATAAAATTAATTCTGTAATCAGTACAGGGTCCATGAAGTTTCCGCTGAGCTCTGTAATCAGTACAGGGTCCATGAAGTTAATTTTGTCCTCTGTAATCAGTACCGGGATGATAAAATTAATTCTGTAATCAGTACAGGGTCCATGAAGTTAATTCTGTAATCAGTACAGGGACCATAAAGATAATACTGTCCTCTGTAATCACTACAGGGTTCATGAACTTAATACTGTCTTCTGTAATCAGTACGGAGTCCATGAAGTTAATTCTGTCCTCTGTAAACAGTACAGGGTCCATGAAGTTCATGCTGTCTTCTTTAATCTGTACAGGACCAATGAAGTTAATTCTGTCCACTGTAGTAAGTACAGGATCCATGAAATTCATGCTGTGCTCTGTAATCAGTACAGGGTCCATAATGTAAATCCTGTCCTCTGTAATCAATACAGTGTCCATAATGTTAATTCCGTCCTATGTAATCAGGACAGGGTCCATGAAGTTAATTCTGTAATCACTATATGGTCCATGATGTTAATGCTGTCCTCAGTAATCAGTACAGAGTCCATGAATTTAATTATGTAATCAATAGAGGGTCCGTAAAGTTATTTCAGTCCTCTGTAATCATTACAGGGTCCATGAAGGTAATTCTGTCCTCAGTAATCAGTACAGGGTCCACGAAGTTCATGCTGTCTTCTTTAATCTGTACGGGGTCCATGAGGTTAATTCTGTGCTATGTAATCAGAACAGGGTCCATGAAGTTCATGCTGTGCTCTGTAATCAGTACAGGGTCCATGACGTTCATGCTGTGCTCTGTAATCAGTACAGGGTCCATGAAGTTCATGCTGTCTTCTTTAATCTGTACGGGGTCCATGAAGTTAATTCTGTCCTCTGTAAACAGTACAGGGTCCACGAAGTTCATGCTGTCCTCTTTAATCTGTACGGGGTCCATGAGGTTAATTCTGTGCTCTGTAATCAGTACAGGGTCCATGAAGTTCATGCTGTCCTCTGTAATCAAAACAGCGTCCATGAGGTTAATTTGGGAATCAGTACATCGTCCATGATTTTAAAGCTGCCCTCTGTAATCAGTACAGGGTCCATGAAGTTCATGCTGTGCTCTGTAATCAGTACAGGGTCCATAATGTAAATACTGTCCTCCGTAATCAATACAGTGTCCATAATGTTAATTCCGTCCTATGTAATCAGTACAGGGTCCATGAAGTTAACTGTGCAATCAGTATATGGTCCATGATGTTAATGCTGTCCTCAGTAATCAGTACAGAACCATGAAGTTAATTATGTAATCAATAGAGGGTCCGTAAAGTTATTTCGGTCCTCTGTAATCATTACAGGGTCCATGAAGTTAATTCTGTCCTCTGTAATCAGTACAGGGTCCACGAAGTTCATGCTGTCTTCTTTAATCTGTACGGGGTCCATGAGGTTAATTCTGTGCTCTGTAATCAGTACAGGGTCCATGAAGTTCATGCAGTCCTCTGTAATCAGTACAGGGTCCATGAAGTTCATGCTGTGCTCTGTAATCAGTACAGGGTCCATGAAGTTCATGCTGTCTTCTTTAATCTGTACGGTGTTCATGAGGTTAATTCTGTGCTCTGTAATCAGTACAGGGTCCATGAAGTTCATGCAGTCCTCTGTAATCAGTACAGGGTCCATGAAGTTCATGCTGTCCTCTGTAATCAAAACAGCGTCCATGAAGTTAATTTGGGAATCAGTACATCGTCCATGATTTTAAAGCTGCCCTCTGTAATCAGTACAGGGTCCAGGAAGTTAATACTGTCCACTGTAATCAGTACAGGGTCCACGAAGTTCATGCTGTCTTCTTTAATCTGTACGGGTTCCATGAGGTTAATTCTGTGCTCTGTAATCAGAACAGGGTCCATGAAGTTCATGCAGTGCTCTGTAATCAGTACAGGGTCCATGAAGTTCATGCTGTCCTCTGTAATCATTACAGGGTCCATGAGGTTAATTCTGTGCTCTGTAAACAGAACAGGGTCCATGAAGTTTATGCTGTGCTCTGTAATCAGTACAGGGTACATGAAGTTAATTTTGTCCTCTGTAATCAGTACCGGGATGATAAAATTAATTCTGTAATCAGTACAGGGTCCATGAAGTTTCCGCTGAGCTCTGTAATCAGTACAGGGTCCATGAAGTTAATTTTGTCCTCTGTAATCAGTACCGGGATGATAAAATTAATTCTGTAATCAGTACAGGGTCCATGAAGTTAATTCTGTAATCAGTACAGGGACCATAAAGATAATACTGTCCTCTGTAATCACTACAGGGTTCATGAACTTAATACTGTCTTCTGTAATCAGTACGGAGTCCATGAAGTTAATTCTGTCCTCTGTAAACAGTACAGGGTCCATGAAGTTCATGCTGTCTTCTTTAATCTGTACAGGACCAATGAAGTTAATTCTGTCCACTGTAGTAAGTACAGGATCCATGAAATTCATGCTGTGCTCTGTAATCAGTACAGGGTCCATAATGTAAATCCTGTCCTCTGTAATCAATACAGTGTCCATAATGTTAATTCCGTCCTATGTAATCAGGACAGGGTCCATGAAGTTAATTCTGTAATCACTATATGGTCCATGATGTTAATGCTGTCCTCAGTAATCAGTACAGAGTCCATGAATTTAATTATGTAATCAATAGAGGGTCCGTAAAGTTATTTCAGTCCTCTGTAATCATTACAGGGTCCATGAAGGTAATTCTGTCCTCAGTAATCAGTACAGGGTCCACGAAGTTCATGCTGTCTTCTTTAATCTGTACGGGGTCCATGAGGTTAATTCTGTGCTATGTAATCAGAACAGGGTCCATGAAGTTCATGCTGTGCTCTGTAATCAGTACAGGGTCCATGACGTTCATGCTGTGCTCTGTAATCAGTACAGGGTCCATGAAGTTCATGCTGTCTTCTTTAATCTGTACGGGGTCCATGAAGTTAATTCTGTCCTCTGTAAACAGTACAGGGTCCACGAAGTTCATGCTGTCCTCTTTAATCTGTACGGGGTCCATGAGGTTAATTCTGTGCTCTGTAATCAGTACAGGGTCCATGAAGTTCATGCTGTCCTCTGTAATCAAAACAGCGTCCATGAGGTTAATTTGGGAATCAGTACATCGTCCATGATTTTAAAGCTGCCCTCTGTAATCAGTACAGGGTCCATGAAGTTCATGCTGTGCTCTGTAATCAGTACAGGGTCCATAATGTAAATACTGTCCTCCGTAATCAATACAGTGTCCATAATGTTAATTCCGTCCTATGTAATCAGTACAGGGTCCATGAAGTTAACTGTGCAATCAGTATATGGTCCATGATGTTAATGCTGTCCTCAGTAATCAGTACAGAACCATGAAGTTAATTATGTAATCAATAGAGGGTCCGTAAAGTTATTTCGGTCCTCTGTAATCATTACAGGGTCCATGAAGTTAATTCTGTCCTCTGTAATCAGTACAGGGTCCACGAAGTTCATGCTGTCTTCTTTAATCTGTACGGGGTCCATGAGGTTAATTCTGTGCTCTGTAATCAGTACAGGGTCCATGAAGTTCATGCAGTCCTCTGTAATCAGTACAGGGTCCATGAAGTTCATGCTGTGCTCTGTAATCAGTACAGGGTCCATGAAGTTCATGCTGTCTTCTTTAATCTGTACGGTGTTCATGAGGTTAATTCTGTGCTCTGTAATCAGTACAGGGTCCATGAAGTTCATGCAGTCCTCTGTAATCAGTACAGGGTCCATGAAGTTCATGCTGTCCTCTGTAATCAAAACAGCGTCCATGAAGTTAATTTGGGAATCAGTACATCGTCCATGATTTTAAAGCTGCCCTCTGTAATCAGTACAGGGTCCAGGAAGTTAATACTGTCCACTGTAATCAGTACGGGGTCCATGATGTTAATTCTGTAATCGATACAGTGTCCATAATGTTAATGCTTTCCCCAGTAATGAGTACAGAGTCCATGAAGTTAATGATGTAATCAATAGAGTGTCGGTAAAGTTATTTCTGTCCTCTGTAATCATTACAGGGTCCATGAAGTTAATTCTGTCCTCTGTAATCAGTACAGGGTTCATGAAGTTCATGCTGTCCTCTGTAATCATTACAGGGTCCATAAAGTTCATGCTGTGCTCTGTAATCAGTACAGGGTCCATGAAGTTCATGTTGTCTTCTTTAATCTGTAAGGGGTCCATGAAGTTAATTCTGTCCTCTGTAAACAGTACAGGGTGCACGAAGTTCATGCTGTCCTCTTTAATCTGTATGGGGTCCATGAGGTTAATTCTGTGCTCTGTAATCAGTACAGGGTCCATGAAGTTCATGCAGTCCTCTGTAATCAGTACAGGGTCCATGAAGTTCATGCTGTCCTCTGTAATCAAAACAGCGTCCATGAAGTTAATTTGGGAATCAGTACATCGTCCATGATTTTAAAGCTGCCCTCTGTAATCAGTACAGGGTCCAGGAAGTTAATCCTGTCCTCTGGAATCTGTACGGGATCCATGAAGTTAATTCTGTAATCAGTACAGTATCCATAATGTTAATGCTGTTCCCAGTAATCAGTACAGAGTCCATGAAGTTAACGATGTAATCAATAGAGGGTCGGTAAAGTTATTTTTGTCCTCTGTAATCATTACAGGGTCCATAAAGTTCATGCTGTGCTCTGTAATCAGTACAAGGTCCATGAAGTTCATTTTGTCTTCGTTAATCTGTACGGGGTCCATGAAGATAATTCTGTCCTCTGTAATCAGTACAGGGTCCACGAAGTACATGGTGTCTTCTTTAATCTGTACAGGGGTCCATGAGGTTAATTCTGTGCTCTGTAATCATAACAGGGTCCATGAAGTTCATGCTGTGCCCTGTAATCAGTACAGGGTCCATGAAGATCATGCTGTGCTCTGTAATCAGTACAGTGTCCATGAAGTTCATGCTGTCTTCTTTAATCTGTACGGGGTCCATGAAGTTAATTCTGTCCTATGTAAATACTACAGGGTCCATGAAGTTAATTCTGTCCTCTGTAATCAGTACAGGGTCCACGAAGTTCATGCTGTCTTCTTTAAACTGAACGGGGTCCATGAGGTTAATTCTGTGCTCTGTAATCAGAACAGGGTCCATTAAGTTCATGCTGTCCTCTGTAATCAGTACAGGGTCCAGGAAGTTCATGCTGTCCTCTGTAATCATTACAGGGTCCATTAAGTTAATGCTGTCCTCTGTAATCAGTACAGTGTCCATGAATTTCATGCTGTTCCTCTGTAATCATTACAGGGTCCATGAAGTTCATGCTGTGCTCTGTAATCAGTACAGGGTCCATGAAGTTCATGCTGTCTGCTTTAATCTGTACAGGGTCCATTAAGTTAATTCTGTCCTATGTAAATGCTACAGGGTCCATAATGTTAATTCTGTCCTCTGTAATCATTACAGGGTCCATAAAGATCATGCTGTGCTCTGTAATCAGTTCAGGGTCCATGAAGTTCATGTTGTCTTCTTTAATCTGTACGGGGTCCATGAAGTTAATTCTGTCCTCTGTAATCAGTACTGGGTCCACGAAGTTCATGTTGTCTTCTTTAATCTGTACGGGGTCCATGAGGTTAATTCTGTGCTCTGTAATCAGAACAGGGTCCATGAAGTTCATGCTGTGCTCTGTAATCAGTACAGGGATGATGAAATTAATTCTGTAAGCAATACAGGGTCCATGAAGTTATTTCTGTGATCAGTACATGGTCCATGAAGTTAATGCTGTCCTCTGTAATCAGTACAGTGTCCATGAAGTTAATTCTGTAATCAGTACAGGGTCCATGAAGTTAATTCTGTAATCAGTACAGGATTCATAACGTTAATTCTGTCCTCAGTAATCAGTACAGGGACCATGAAGATAATACTGTCCTCTGTAATCACTGCAGAGTCCATGAAGTTCATGCTGTCTTCTTTAATCAGTATGGGGTCCACAAAGTTAATACTGTCCTTTGTAATCACTACAGGGTCCATGACTTTCATGCTGTCTTCTTTAATCTGTATGGGGTCCACAAAGTTAATACTGTTTTTTGTAATCACTACAGGGTCCATGAAGTTAATGCTGTCTTTTTTAATCTGTACGAGGTCCGTGAAGTTAATTCTATCCTCTGTAATCACTATAGGGTTCATGAAGTTAGTACTGTCTTCTGTAACCAGTACGGAGTCCATGAAGTTAATTCTGTCCTCTGTAAACAGTACAGGGTCCATGAAGTTCATGCTGTCTTCTTTAATCTGTACAGGACCAATGAAGTTAATTCTGTCCACTGTAATAAGTACAGGGTCCATGAAGTTCATGCTGTGCTCTGTAATCAGTACAGGGTCCATAATGTAAATACTGTCCTCCGTAATCAATACAGTGTCCATAATGTTAATTCCGTCCTATGTAATCAGTACAGGGTCCATGAAGTTAACTGAGCAATCAGTATATGGTCCATGATGTTAATGCTGTCCTCAGTAATCAGTACAGAGTCCATGAAGTTAATTATGTAATCAATAGAGGGTCCGTAAAGTTATTTCGGTCCTCTGTAATCATTACAGGGTCCATGAAGTTAATTCTGTCCTCTGTAATCAGTACAGGGTCCACGAAGTTCATGCTGTCTTCTTTAATCTGTACGGGGTCCATGAGGTTAATTCTGTGCTCTGTAATCAGAACAGGGTCCATGAAGTTCATGCTGTGCTCTGTAATCAGTACAGGGTCCATGAAGTTCATGCTGCGCTCTGTAATCAGTACAGGGTCCATGAAGTTCATGCTGTCTTCTTTAATCTGTACGGTGTTCATGAAGTTAATTCTGTCCTCTGTAATCAGTACAGGGTCCACGAAGTTCATGCTGTCCTCTTTAATCTGTACGGGGTCCATGAGGTTAATTCTGTGCTCTGTAATCAGTACAGGGTCCATGAAGTTTATGCAGTCCTCTGTAATCAGTACAGGGTCCATGAAGTTCATGCTGTCCTCTGTAATCAAAACAGCATCCATGAGGTTAATTTGGGAATCAGTACATCGTCCATGATTTTAAAGCTGCCCTCTGTAATCAGTACAGGGTCCAGGAAGTTAATCCTGTCCTCTGGAATCTGTACGGGATCCATGAAGTTAATTCTGTAATCAGTACAGTGTCCATAATGTTAATGCTGTTCCCAGTAATCAGTACAGAGTCCATGAAGTTAAAGATGTAATCAATAGAGGGTCGGTAAAGTTATTTCTGTCCTCTGTAATCATTACAGGGTCCATGAAGTTAATTCTGTCCTATGTTATCAGTACAGGGTCCATGAAGTTCATGCTGTCCTCTGTAATCATTACAGGGTCCATAAAGTTCATGCTGTGCTCTGTAATCAGTACAAGGTCCATGAAGTTCATTTTGTCTTCGTTAATCTGTACGGGGTCCATGAAGATAATTCTGTCCTCTGTAATCAGTACAGGGTCCACGAAGTACATGGTGTCTTCTTTAATCTGTACAGGGGTCCATGAGGTTAATTCTGTGCTCTGTAATCATAACAGGGTCCATGAAGCTCATGCTGTGCCCTGTAATCAGTACAGGGTCCATGAAGATCATGCTGTGCTCTGTAATCAGTACAGTGTCCATGAAGTTCATGCTGTCTTCTTTAATCTGTACGAGGTCCATGAAGTTAATTCTGTCCTATGTAAATACTACAGGGTCCATAATGTTAATTCTGTCCTCTGTAATCATTACAGGGTCCATAAAGTTCATGCTGTGCTCTGTAATCAGTTCAGGGTCCATGAAGTTCATGTTGTCTTCTTTAATCTGTACGGGGTCCATGAAGTTAATTCTGTGTTCTGTAATCAGTACTGGGTCCACGGAGTTCATGGTGTCTTCTTTAATCTGTATGGGGTCCATGAGGTTAATTCTGTGCTCTGTGATCATAACAGGGTCCATGAAGTTCATGCTGTCCTCTGTAATCATTACAGGGTCCATTAAGTTAACGCTGTCCTCTGTAATCAGTACAGTGTCCATGAAGTTCATGCTGTTCCTCTGTAATCATTACAGGGTCCATGAAGTTCATGCTGTGCTCTGTAATCAGTGCAGGGTCCATGAAGTTCATGCTGTCCTCTTTAATCTGTACGGGGTCCATGAGGTTAATTCTGTGCTCTGTAATCAGTACAGGGTCCATGAAGTTCATGCAGTCCTCTGTAATCAGTACAGGGTCCATGAAGTTCATGCTGTCCTCTGTAATCAAAACAGCGTCCATGAAGTTAATTTGGGAATCAGTACATCGTCCATGATTTTAAAGCTGCCCTCTGTAATCAGTACAGGGTCCAGGAAGTTAATACTGTCCACTGTAATCAGTACGGGGTCCATGATGTTAATTCTGTAATCGATACAGTGTCCATAATGTTAATGCTTTCCCCAGTAATGAGTACAGAGTCCATGAAGTTAATGATGTCATCAATAGAGTGTCGGTAAAGTTATTTCTGTCCTCTGTAATCATTACAGGGTCCATGAAGTTCATGCTGTCTTCTTTAATCTGTACGGGGTCCATGAGGTTAATTCTGTGCTCTGTAATCAGAACAGGGTCCATGAAGTTCATGCTGTGCTCTGTAATCAGTACAGGGTCCATGAAGTTCATGCTGTGCTCTGTAATCAGTACAGGGTCCATGAAGTTCATGCTGTCTTCTTTAATCTGTACGGTGTTCATGAAGTTAATTCTGTCCTCTGTAATCAGTACAGGGTTCATGAAGTTCATGCTGTCCTCTGTAATCATTACAGGGTCCATAAAGTTCATGCTGTGCTCTGTAATCAGTACAGGGTCCATGAAGTTCATGTTGTCTTCTTTAATCTGTACGGGGTCCATGAAGTTAATTCTGTCCTCTGTAAACAGTACAGGGTCCACGAAGTTCATGCTGTCCTCTTTAATCTGTACGGGGTCCATGAGGTTAATTCTGTGCTCTGTAATCAGTACAGGGTCCATGAAGTTCATGCAGTCCTCTGTAATCAGTACAGGGTCCATGAAGTTCATGCTGTCCTCTGTAATCAAAACAGCATCCATGAGGTTAATTTGGGAATCAGTACATCGTCCATGATTTTAAAGCTGCCCTCTGTAATCAGTACAGGGTCCAGGAAGTTAATCCTGTCCTCTGGAATCTGTACGGGATCCATGAAGTTAATTCTGTAATCAGTACAGTGTCCATAATGTTAATGCTGTTCCCAGTAATCAGTACAGAGTCCATGAAGTTAAAGATGTAATCAATAGAGGGTCGGTAAAGTTATTTCTGTCCTCTGTAATCATTACAGGGTCCATGAAGTTAATTCTGTCCTATGTAATCAGTACAGGGTCCATGAAGTTCATGCTGTCCTCTGTAATCATTACAGGGTCCATAAAGTTCATGCTGTGCTCTGTAATCAGTACAAGGTCCATGAAGTTCATTTTGTCTTCGTTAATCTGTACGGGGTCCATGAAGATAATTCTGTCCTCTGTAATCAGTACAGGGTCCACGAAGTACATGGTGTCTTCTTTAATCTGTACAGGGGTCCATGAGGTTAATTCTGTGCTCTGTAATCATAACAGGGTCCATGAAGTTCATGCTGTGCCCTGTAATCAGTACAGGGTCCATGAAGATCATGCTGTGCTCTGTAATCAGTACAGTGTCCATGAAGTTCATGCTGTCTTCTTTAATCTGTACGGGGTCCATGAAGTTAATTCTGTCCTATGTAAATACTACAGGGTCCATAATGATAATTCTGTCCTCTGTAATCAGTACAGTGTCCATGAAGTTCATGCTGTTCCTCTGTAATCATTACAGGGTCCATGAAGTTCATGCTGTGCTCTGTAATCAGTACTGGGTCCATGAAGTTCATGCTGTCTGCTTTAATCTGTACAGGGTCCATGAAGTTAATTCTGTCCTATGTAAATACTACAGGGTCCATAATGTTAATTCTGTCCTCTGTAATCATTACAGGGTCCATAAAGTTCATGCTGTGCTCTGTAATCAGTTCAGGGTCCATGAAGTTCATGTTGTCTTCTTTAATCTGTACGGGGTCCATGAAGTTAATTCTGTGTTCTGTAATCAGTACTGGGTCCACGGAGTTCATGGTGTCTTCTTTAATCTGTACGGGGTCCATGAGGTTAATTCTGTGCTCTGTGATCATAACAGGGTCCATGAAGTTCATGCTGTCCTCTGTAATCATTACAGGGTCCATTAAGTTAACGCTGTCCTCTGTAATCAGTACAGTGTCCATGAAGTTCATGCTGTTCCTCTGTAATCATTACAGGGTCCATGAAGTTCATGCTGTGCTCTGTAATCAGTGCAGGGTCCATGAAGTTCATGCTGTCCTCTTTAATCTGTACGGGGTCCATGAGGTTAATTCTGTGCTCTGTAATCAGTACAGGGTCCATGAAGTTCATGCAGTCCTCTGTAATCAGTACAGGGTCCATGAAGTTCATGCTGTCCTCTGTAATCAAAACAGCGTCCATGAAGTTAATTTGGGAATCAGTACATCGTCCATGATTTTAAAGCTGCCCTCTGTAATCAGTACAGGGTCCAGGAAGTTAATACTGTCCACTGTAATCAGTACGGGGTCCATGATGTTAATTCTGTAATCGATACAGTGTCCATAATGTTAATGCTTTCCCCAGTAATGAGTACAGAGTCCATGAAGTTAATGATGTCATCAATAGAGTGTCGGTAAAGTTATTTCTGTCCTCTGTAATCATTACAGGGTCCATGAAGTTCATGCTGTCTTCTTTAATCTGTACGGGGTCCATGAGGTTAATTCTGTGCTCTGTAATCAGAACAGGGTCCATGAAGTTCATGCTGTGCTCTGTAATCAGTACAGGGTCCATGAAGTTCATGCTGTGCTCTGTAATCAGTACAGGGTCCATGAAGTTCATGCTGTCTTCTTTAATCTGTACGGTGTTCATGAAGTTAATTCTGTCCTCTGTAATCAGTACAGGGTTCATGAAGTTCATGCTGTCCTCTGTAATCATTACAGGGTCCATAAAGTTCATGCTGTGCTCTGTAATCAGTACAGGGTCCATGAAGTTCATGTTGTCTTCTTTAATCTGTACGGGGTCCATGAAGTTAATTCTGTCCTCTGTAAACAGTACAGGGTCCACGAAGTTCATGCTGTCCTCTTTAATCTGTACGGGGTCCATGAGGTTAATTCTGTGCTCTGTAATCAGTACAGGGTCCATGAAGTTCATGCAGTCCTCTGTAATCAGTACAGGGTCCATGAAGTTCATGCTGTCCTCTGTAATCAAAACAGCATCCATGAGGTTAATTTGGGAATCAGTACATCGTCCATGATTTTAAAGCTGCCCTCTGTAATCAGTACAGGGTCCAGGAAGTTAATCCTGTCCTCTGGAATCTGTACGGGATCCATGAAGTTAATTCTGTAATCAGTACAGTGTCCATAATGTTAATGCTGTTCCCAGTAATCAGTACAGAGTCCATGAAGTTAAAGATGTAATCAATAGAGGGTCGGTAAAGTTATTTCTGTCCTCTGTAATCAGTACAGGGTCCATGAAGTTCATGTTGTCTTCTTTAATCTGTACGGGGTCCATGAAGTTAATTCTGTCCTCTGTAAACAGTACAGGGTCCACGAAGTTCATGCTGTCCTCTTTAATCTGTACGGGGTCCATGAAGTTCATGCTGTCCTCTGTAATCATTACAGGGTCCATAAAGTTCATGCTGTGCTCTGTAATCAGTACAAGGTCCATGAAGTTCATTTTGTCTTCGTTAATCTGTACGGGGTCCATGAAGATAATTCTGTCCTCTGTAATCAGTACAGGGTCCACGAAGTACATGGTGTCTTCTTTAATCTGTACAGGGGTCCATGAGGTTAATTCTGTGCTCTGTAATCATAACAGGGTCCATGAAGTTCATGCTGTGCCCTGTAATCAGTACAGGGTCCATGAAGATCATGCTGTGCTCTGTAATCAGTACAGTGTCCATGAAGTTCATGCTGTCTTCTTTAATCTGTACGGGGTCCATGAAGTTAATTCTGTCCTATGTAAATACTACAGGGTCCATAATGTTAATTCTGTCCTCTGTAATCAGTACAGTGTCCATGAAGTTCATGCTGTTCCTCTGTAATCATTACAGGGTCCATGAAGTTCATGCTGTGCTCTGTAATCAGTACTGGGTCCATGAAGTTCATGCTGTCTGCTTTAATCTGTACAGGGTCCATTAAGTTAATTCTGTCCTATGTAAATACTACAGGGTCCATAATGTTAATTCTGTCCTCTGTAATCATTACAGGGTCCTTAAAGTTCATGCTGTGCTCTGTAATCAGTTCAGGGTCCATGAAGTTCATGTTGTCTTCTTTAATCTGTACGGGGTCCATGAAGTTAATTCTGTGTTCTGTAATCAGTACTGGGTCCACGGAGTTCATGGTGTCTTCTTTAATCTGTACGGGGTCCATGAGGTTAATTCTGTGCTCTGTGATCATAACAGGGTCCATGAAGTTCATGCTGTCCTCTGTAATCATTACAGGGTCCATTAAGTTAACGCTGTCCTCTGTAATCAGTACAGTGTCCATGAAGTTCATGCTGTTCCTCTGTAATCATTACAGGGTCCATGAAGTTCATGCTGTGCTCTGTAATCAGTGCAGGGTCCATGAAGTTCATGCTGTCCTCTTTAATCTGTACGGGGTCCATGAGGTTAATTCTGTGCTCTGTAATCAGTACAGGGTCCATGAAGTTCATGCAGTCCTCTGTAATCAGTACAGGGTCCATGAAGTTCATGCTGTCCTCTGTAATCAAAACAGCGTCCATGAAGTTAATTTGGGAATCAGTACATCGTCCATGATTTTAAAGCTGCCCTCTGTAATCAGTACAGGGTCCAGGAAGTTAATACTGTCCACTGTAATCAGTACGGGGTCCATGATGTTAATTCTGTAATCGATACAGTGTCCATAATGTTAATGCTTTCCCCAGTAATGAGTACAGAGTCCATGAAGTTAATGATGTCATCAATAGAGTGTCGGTAAAGTTATTTCTGTAATCATTACAGGGTCCATGAAGTTCATGCTGTCTTCTTTAATCTGTACGGGGTCCATGAGGTTAATTCTGTGCTCTGTAATCAGAACAGGGTCCATGAAGTTCATGCTGTGCTCTGTAATCAGTACAGGGTCCATGAAGTTCATGCTGTGCTCTGTAATCAGTACAGGGTCCATGAAGTTCATGCTGTCTTCTTTAATCTGTACGGTGTTCATGAAGTTAATTCTGTCCTCTGTAATCAGTACAGGGTCCACGAAGTTCATGCTGTCCTCTTTAATCTGTACGGGGTCCATGAGGTTAATTCTGTGCTCTGTAATCAGTACAGGGTCCATGAAGTTCATGCAGTCCTCTATAATCAGTACAGGGTCCATGAAGTTCATGCTGTCCTCTGTAATCAAAACAGCGTCCATGAAGTTAATTTGGGAATCAGTACATCGTCCATGATTTTAAAGCTGCCCTCTGTAATCAGTACAGGGTCCAGGAAATTAATACTGTCCACTGTAATCAGTATGGGGTCCATGATGTTAATTCTGTAATCGATACAGTGTCCATAATGTTAATGCTTTCCCCAGTAATGAGTACAGAGTCCATGAAGTTAATGATGTCATCAATAGAGTGTCGGTAAAGTTATTTCTGTCCTCTGTAATCATTACAGGGTCCATGAAGTTAATTCTGTCCTCTGTAATCAGTACAGGGTTCATGAAGTTCATGCTGTCCTCTGTAATCATTACAGGGTCCATAAAGTTCATGCTGTGCTCTGTAATCAGTACAGGGTCCATGAAGTTCATGTTGTCTTCTTTAATCTGTACGGGGTCCATGAAGTTAATTCTGTCCTCTGTAATCTGTACAGGGTCCACAAAGTTCATGGTGTCTTCTTTAATCTGTACGGGGTCCATAAGGTTAATTCTGTGCTCTGTGATCATAACAGGGTCCATGAAGTTCATGCTGTGCTCTGTAATCAGTACAGGGTCCATGAAGATCATGCTGTCCACTGTAATCATTACAGGGTCCGTGAGGTTAATTCTGTACTCTGTAATCAGAACAGGGTCCATTAAGTTCATGCTGTCCTCTGTAATCAGTACAGGGTCCATAAAGTTCATGCTGTGCTCTGTAATCAGTACAGGGTCCATGAAGTTCATGTTGTCTTCTTTAATCTGTACGGGGTCCATGAAGTTAATTCTGTCCTCTGTAAACAGTACAGGGTCCACGAAGTTCATGCTGTCCTCTTTAATCTGTACGGGGTCCATGAGGTTAATTCTGTGCTCTGTAATCAGTACAGGGTCCATGAAGTTCATGCAGTCCTCTGTAATCAGTACAGGGTCCATGAAGTTCATGCTGTCCTCTGTAATCAAAACAGCATCCATGAGGTTAATTTGGGAATCAGTACATCGTCCATGATTTTAAAGCTGCCCTCTGTAATCAGTACAGGGTCCAGGAAGTTAATCCTGTCCTCTGGAATCTGTACGGGATCCATGAAGTTAATTCTGTAATCAGTACAGTGTCCATAATGTTAATGCTGTTCCCAGTAATCAGTACAGAGTCCATGAAGTTAACGATGTAATCAATAGAGGGTCGGTAAAGTTATTTCTGTCCTCTGTAATCATTACAGGGTCCATGAAGTTAATTCTGTCCTATGTAATCAGTACAGGGTCCATGAAGTTCATGCTGTCCTCTGTAATCATTACAGGGTCCATAAAGTTCATGCTGTGCTCTGTAATCAGTACAAGGTCCATGATGTTCATTTTGTCTTCGTTAATCTGTACGGGGTCCATGAAGATAATTCTGTCCTCTGTAATCAGTACAGGGTCCACGAAGTTGATGGTGCCTTCTTTAATCTGTACGGGGTCCATGAGGTTAATTCTGTGCTCTGTAATCATAACAGGGTCCATGAAATTCATGCTGTGCCCTGTAATCAGTACAGGGTCCATGAAGATCATGCTGTGCTCTGTAATCAGTACAGTGTCCATGAAGTTCATGCTGTCTTCTTTAATCTGTACGGGGTCCATGAAGTTAATTCTGTCCTATGTAAATACTACAGGGTCCATAATGTTAATTCTGTCCTCTGTAATCAGTACAGTGTCCATGATGTTCATGCTGTTCCTCTGTAATCATTACAGGGTCCATGAAGTTCATGCTGTGCTCTGTAATCAGTACTGGGTCCATGAAGTTCATGCTGTCTGCTTTAATCTGTACAGGGTCCATTAAGTTAATTCTGTCCTATGTAAATACTACAGGGTCCATAATGTTAATTCTGTCCTCTGTAATCATTACAGGGTCCATAAAGTTCATGCTGTGCTCTGTAATCAGTTCAGGGTCCATGAAGTTCATGTTGTCTTCTTTAATCTGTACGGGGTCCATGAAGTTAATTCTGTGTTCTGTAATCAGTACTGGGTCCACGGAGTTCATGGTGTCTTCTTTAATCTGTACGGGGTCCATGAGGTTAATTCTGTGCTCTGTGATCATAACAGGGTCCATGAAGTTCATGCTGTCCTCTGTAATCTTTACAGGGTCCATTAAGTTAATGCTGTCCTCTGTAATCAGTACAGTGTCCATGAAGTTCATGCTGTTCCTCTGTAATCATTACAGGGTCCATGAAGTTCATGCTGTGCTCTGTAATCAGTGCAGGGTCCATGAAGTTCATGCTGTCCTCTTTAATCTTTACGGGGTACATGAGGTTAATTCTGTGCTCTGTAATCAGTACAGGGTCCATGAAGTTCATGCAGTCCTCTGTAATCAGTACAGGGTCCATGAAGTTCATGCTGTCCTCTGTAATCAAAACAGCGTCCATGAAGTTAATTTGGGAATCAGTACATCGTCCATGATTTTAAAGCTGCCCTCTGTAATCAGTACAGTGTCCATGAAGTTCATGCTGTTCCTCTGTAATCATTACAGGGTCCATGAAGTTCATGCTGTGCTCTGTAATCAGTGCAGGGTCCATGAAGTTCATGCTGTCCTCTTTAATCTGTACGGGGTCCATGAGGTTAATTCTGTGCTCTGTAATCAGTACAGGGTCCATGAAGTTCATGCAGTCCTCTGTAATCAGTACAGGGTCCATGAAGTTCATGCTGTCCTCTGTAATCAAAACAGCGTCCATGAAGTTAATTTGGGAATCAGTACATCGTCCATGATTTTAAAGCTGCCCTCTGTAATCAGTACAGGGTCCAGGAAGTTAATACTGTCCACTGTAATCAGTACGGGGTCCATGATGTTAATTCTGTAATCGATACAGTGTCCATAATGTTAATGCTTTCCCCAGTAATGAGTACAGAGTCCATGAAGTTAATGATGTCATCAATAGAGTGTCGGTAAAGTTATTTCTGTCCTCTGTAATCATTACAGGGTCCATGAAGTTAATTCTGTCCTCTGTAATCAGTACAGGGTTCATGAAGTTCATGCTGTCCTCTGTAATCATTACAGGGTCCATAAAGTTCATGCTGTGCTCTGTAATCAGTACAAGGTCCATGAAGTTCATTTTGTCTTCGTTAATCTGTACGAGGTCCATGAAGATAATTCTGTCCTCTGTAATCAGTACAGGGTCCACGAAGTACATGGTGTCTTCTTTAATCTGTACAGGGGTCCATGAGGTTAATTCTGTGCTCTGTAATCATAACAGGGTCCATGAAGTTCATGCTGTGCTCTGTAATCAGTACAGGGTCCATGAAGATCATGCTGTGCTCTGTAATCAGTACAGTGTCCATGAAGTTCATGCTGTCTTCTTTAATCTGTACGGGGTCCATGAAGTTAATTCTGTCCTATGTAAATACTACAGGGTCCATAATGTTAATTCTGTCCTCTGTAATCAGTACAGTGTCCATGAAGTTCATGCTGTTCCTCTGTAATCATTACAGGGTCCATGAAGTTCATGCTGTGCTCTGTAATCAGTACTGGGTCCATGAAGTTCATGCTGTCTGCTTTAATCTGTACAGGGTCCATTAAGTTAATTCTGTCCTATGTAAATACTACAGGGTCCATAATGTTAATTCTGTCCTCTGTAATCATTACAGGGTCCATAAAGTTCATGCTGTGCTCTGTAATCAGTTCAGGGTCCATGAAGTTCATGTTGTCTTCTTTAATCTGTACGGGGTCCATGAAGTTAATTCTGTGTTCTGTAATCAGTACTGGGTCCACGGAGTTCATGGTGTCTTCTTTAATCTGTACGGGGTCCATGAGGTTAATTCTGTGCTCTGTGATCATAACAGGGTCCATGAAGTTCATGCTGTCCTCTGTAATCATTACAGGGTCCATTAAGTTAATGCTGTGCTCTGTAATCAGTGCAGGGTCCATGAAGTTCATGCTGTCTGCTTTAATCTGTACAGGGTCCATTAAGTTAATTCAGTCCTATGTAAATGCTACAGAGTCCATAATGTTAATTCTGTCCTCTGTAATCAGTTCAGGGTCCATGAAGTTCATGTTGTCTTCTTTAATCTGTACGGGGTCCATAAGGTTAATTCTGTGCTCTGTAATCAGAACAGGGTCCATGAAGTTCATGCTGTGCTCTGTAATCAGTACAGGGATGATGAAATTAATTCTGTAAGCAATACAGTGTCCATGAAGTTATTTCTGTGATCAGTACATGGTCCATGAAGTTAATGCTGTCCTCTGTAATCAGTACAGTGTCCATGAAGTTAATTCTGTAATCAGTACAGGGTCCATGAAGTTAATTCTGTAATCAGTACAGGGTTCATAACGTTAATTCTGTCTTCAGTAATCAGTACAGGGACCATGAAGATAATACTGTCCTCTGTAATCACTGCAGAGTCCATGAAGTTCATGCTGTCTTCTTTAATCTGTATGGGGTCCACAAAGTTAATACTGTCCTTTGTAATCACTACAGGGTCCATGACGTTCATGCTGTCTTCTTTAATCTGTATGGGGTCCACAAAGTTAATACTGTTCTTTGTAATCACTACAGGGTCCATGAAGTTAATGCTGTCTTTTTTAATCTGTACGAGGTCCATGAAGTTAATTCTATCCTCTGTAATCACTATAGGGTTCATGAAGTTAGTACTGTCTTCTGTAACCAGTACGGAGTCCATGAAGTTCATTCTGTCCTCTGTAAACAGTACAGGGTCCATGAAGTTCATGCTGTCTTCTTTAATCTGTACAGGACCAATGAAGTTAATTCTGTCCACTGTAATAAGTACAGGGTCCATGAAGTTCATGCTGTGCTCTGTAATCAGTACAGGGTCCATAATGTAAATACTGTCCTCCGTAATCAATACAGTGTCCATAATGTTAATTCCGTCCTATGTAATCAGTACAGGGTCCATGAAGATAATTCTGTAATCAGTACAGGGTCCATGAAGTTAACTGTGCAATCAGTATATGGTCCATGATGTTAATGCTGTCCTCAGTAATCAGTACAGAGTCCATGAAGTTAATTATGTAATCAATAGAGGGTCCGTAAAGTTATTTCGGTCCTCTGTAATCATTACAGGGTCCATGAAGTTAATTCTGTCCTCTGTAATCAGTACAGGGTCCACAAAGTTCATGCTGTCTTCTTTAATCTGTACGGGGTCCATGAGGTTAATTCTGTGCTCTGTAATCAGAACAGGGTCCATGAAGTTCATGCTGTGCTCTGTAATCAGTACAGGGTCCATGAAGTTCATGCTGTGCTCTGTAATCAGTACAGGGTCCATGAAGTTCATGCTGTCTTCTTTAATCTGTACGGTGTCCATGAAGTTAATTCTGTCCTCTGTAATCAGTACAGGGTCCACGAAGTTCATGCTGTCCTCTTTAATCTGTACGGGGTCCATGAAGTTAATTCTGTGCTCTGTAATCAGTACAGGGTCCATGAAGTTCATGCAGTCCTCTGTAATCAGTACAGGGTCCATGAAGTTCATGCTGTCCTCTGTAATCAAAACAGCGTCCATGAAGTTAATTTGGGAATCAGTACATCGTCCATGATTTTAAAGCTGCCCTCTGTAATCAGTACAGGGTCCAGGAAGTTAATACTGTCCACTGTAATCAGTACGGGGTCCATGATGTTAATTCTGTAATCGATACAGTGTCCATAATGTTAATGCTTTCCCCAGTAATGAGTACAGAGTCCATGAAGTTAATGATGTAATCAATAGAGTGTCGGTAAAGTTATTTCTGTCCTCTGTAATCATTACAGGGTCCATGAAGTTAATTCTGTCCTCTGTAATCAGTACAGGGTTCATGAAGTTCATGCTGTCCTCTGTAATCATTACAGGGTCCATAAAGTTCATGCTGTGCTCTGTAATCATTACAGGGTCCATGAAGTTCATGTTGTCTTCTTTAATCTGTACGGGGTCCATGAAGTTAATTCTGTCCTCTGTAATCTGTACAGGGTCCACGAAGTTCATGGTGTCTTCTTTAATCTGTACGGGGTCCATAAGGTTAATTCTGTGCTCTGTGATCATAACAGGGTACATGAAGTTCATGCTGTTCCTCTGTAATCATTACAGGGTCCATGAAGTTCATGCTGTGCTCTGTAATCAGTGCAGGGTCCATGAAGTTCATGCTGTCTGCTTTAATCTGTACAGGGTCCATTAAGTTAATTCAGTCCTATGTAAATGCTACAGAGTCCATAATGTTAATTCTGTCCTCTGTAATCATTACAGGGTCCATAAAGTTCATGCTGTGCTCTGTAATCAGTTCAGGGTCCATGAACTTCATGTTGTCTTCTTTAATCTGTACGGGGTCCATAAGGTTAATTCTGTGCTCTGTAATCAGAACAGGGTCCATGAAGTTTATGCTGTGCTCTGTAATCAGTACAGGGATGATGAAATTAATTCTGTAAGCAATACAGTGTCCATGAAGTTATTTCTGTGATCAGTACATGGTCCATGAAGTTAATGCTGTCCTCTGTAATCAGTACAGTGTCCATGAAGTTAATTCTGTAATCAGTACAGGGTCCATGAAGTTAATTCTGTAATCAGTACAGGGTTCATAACGTTAATTCTGTCTTCAGTAATCAGTACAGGGACCATGAAGATAATACTGTCCTCTGTAATCACTGCAGAGTCCATGAAGTTCATGCTGTCTTCTTTAATCTGTATGGGGTCCACAAAGTTAATACTGTCCTTTGTAATCACTACAGGGTCCATGACGTTCATGCTGTCTTCTTTAATCTGTATGGGGTCCACAAAGTTAATACTGTTCTTTGTAATCACTACAGGGTCCATGAAGTTAATGCTGTCTTTTTTAATCTGTACGAGGTCCATGAAGTTAATTCTATCCTCTGTAATCACTATAGGGTTCATGAAGTTAGTACTGTCTTCTGTAACCAGTACGGAGTCCATGAAGTTCATTCTGTCCTCTGTAAACAGTACAGGGTCCATGAAGTTCATGCTGTCTTCTTTAATCTGTACAGGACCAATGAAGTTAATTCTGTCCACTGTAATAAGTACAGGGTCCATGAAGTTCATGCTGTGCTCTGTAATCAGTACAGGGTCCATAATGTAAATACTGTCCTCCGTAATCAATACAGTGTCCATAATGTTAATTCCGTCCTATGTAATCAGTACAGGGTCCATGAAGATAATTCTGTAATCAGTACAGGGTCCATGAAGTTAACTGTGCAATCAGTATATGGTCCATGATGTTAATGCTGTCCTCAGTAATCAGTACAGAGTCCATGAAGTTAATTATGTAATCAATAGAGGGTCCGTAAAGTTATTTCGGTCCTCTGTAATCATTACAGGGTCCATGAAGTTAATTCTGTCCTCTGTAATCAGTACAGGGTCCACAAAGTTCATGCTGTCTTCTATAATCTGTACGGGGTCCATGAGGTTAATTCTGTGCTCTGTAATCAGAACAGGGTCCATGAAGTTCATGCTGTGCTCTGTAATCAGTACAGGGTCCATGAAGTTCATGCTGTGCTCTGTAATCAGTACAGGGTCCATGAAGTTCATGCTGTCTCCTTTAATCTGTACGGTGTCCATGAAGTTAATTCTGTCCTCTGTAATCAGTACAGGGTCCACGAAGTTCATGCTGTCCTCTTTAATCTGTACGGGGTCCATGAGGTTAATTCTGTGCTCTGTAATCAGTACAGGGTCCATGAAGTTCATGCAGTCCTCTGTAATCAGTACAGGGTCCATGAAGTTCATGCTGTCCTCTGTAATCAAAACAGCGTCCATGAAGTTAATTTGGGAATCAGTACATCGTCCATGATTTTAAAGCTGCCCTCTGTAATCAGTACAGGGTCCAGGAAGTTAATACTGTCCACTGTAATCAGTACGGGGTCCATGAAGTTAATTCTGTCCTCTGTAATCTGTACACGGTCCACGAAGTTCATGGTGTCTTCTTTAATCTGTACGGGGTCCATAAGGTTAATTCTGTGCTCTGTGATCATAACAGGGTCCATGAAGTTCATGCTGTGCTCTGTAATCAGTACAGGGTCCATGAAGATCATGCTGTCCACTGTAATCATTACAGTGTCCATGAGGTTAATTCTGTACTCTGTAATCAGAACAGGGTCCATTAAGTTCATGCTGTCCTCTGTAATCAGTACAGGGTCCATGAAGTTCATGCTGTGCTCTGTAATCAGTACAGGGTCCACGAAGTTCATGTTGTCTTCTTTAATCTGTACGGGGTCCATGAGGTTAATTCTGTGCTCTGTAATCAGAAAAGGGTCCATGAAGTTCATGCTGTGCTCTGTAATCAGTACAGGGTCCATGAAGTTCATGCTGTGCTCTGTAATCTTTACAGGGTCCATGAAGTTCATGCTGTCTTCTTTAATCTGTACGGGGTCCATGAGGTTAATTCTCTGCTCATAATCAGAACAGGGTCCATTAAGTTCATGCTGTCCTCTGTAATCAGTACAGGGTCCATGAAGTTCATGCTGTTTTATGTATTCATTGCAGGGTCCATGAAGTTCATGCTGTGCTCTGTAATCAGTACAGGGTCCATGAAGTTCATGCTGTCTTCTTTAATCTGTTCGGGGTCCATGAAGTTAATTCTGTCCTGTGTAAATACTACAGGGTCCATAATGTTAATTCTGTCCTCTGTAATCAGTACAGGGTCCATGAAGTTCATGCTGTCTTCTTTAATCTGTACAGGACCAATGAAGTTAATTCTGTCCACTGTGATAAGTACAGGGTCCATGAAGTTCATGCTGTGCTCTGTAATCAGTACAGGGTCCATAATGTAAATACTGTCCTCCGTAATCAATACAGTGTCCAGAATGTTAATTCCGTCCTATGTAATCAGTACAGGGTCCATGAAGATAATTCTGTAATCAGTACAGGGTCCATGAAGTTAACTCTGCAATCAGTATATGGTCCATGATGTTAATGCTGTCCTCAGTAATCAGTACAGAGTCCATGAAGTTAATTCTGTCCTCTGTAATCAGTACAGGGTCCACAAAGTTCATGCTGACTTCTTTAATCTGTACGGGGTCCATGAGGTTAATTCTGTGCTCTGTAATCAGAACAGGGTCCATGAAGTTAATTCTGTCCTCTGTAATCAGTACAGGGTCCACAAAGTTCATGCTGTCTTCTTTAATCTGTACGGGGTCCATGAGGTTAATTCTGTGCTCTGTAATCAGAACAGGGTCCATGAAGTTCATGCTGTGCTCTGTAATCAGTACAGGGTCCATGAAGTTCATGCTGTGCTCTGTAATCAGTACAGGGTCCATGAAGTTCATGCTGTCTTCTTTAATCTGTACGGTGTCCATGAAGTTAATTCTGTCCTCTGTAATCAGTACAGGGTCCACGAAGTTCATGCTGTCCTCTTTAATGTGTACGGGGTCCATGAGGTTAATTCTGTGCTCTGTAATCAGTACAGGGTCCATGAAGTTCATGCAGTCCTCTGTAATCAGTACAGGGTCCATGAAGTTCATGCTGTCCTCTGTAATCAAAACAGCGTCCATGAAGTTAATTTGGGAATCAGTACATCGTCCATGATTTTAAAGCTGCCCTCTGTAATCAGTACAGGGTCCAGGAAGTTAATACTGTCCACTGTAATCAGTACGGGGTCCATGATGTTAATTCTGTAATCGATACAGTGTCCATAATGTTAATTCTTTCCCCAGTAATGAGTACAGAGTCCATGAAGTTAATGATGTAATCAATAGAGTGTCGGTAAAGTTATTTCTGTCCTCTGTAATCATTACAGGGTCCATGAAGTTAATTCTGTCCTCTGTAATCAGTACAGGGTCCATGAAGTTCATGCTGTCTTCTTTAATCTGTACAGGACCAATGAAGTTAATTCTGTCCACTGTAATAAGTACAGGGTCCATGAAGTTCATGCTGTGCTCTGTAATCAGTACAGGGTCCATAATGTAAATACTGTCCTCCGTAATCAATACAGTGTCCATAATGTTAATTCCGTCCTATGTAATCAGTACAGGGTCCATGAAGATAATTCTGTAATCAGTACAGGGTCCATGAAGTTAACTGTGCAATCAGTATATGGTCCATGATGTTAATGCTGTCCTCAGTAATCAGTACAGAGTCCATGAAGTTAATTATGTAATCAATAGAGGGTCCGTAAAGTTATTTCGGTGATCTGTAATCATTACAGGGTCCATGAAGTTAATTCTGTCCTCTGTAATCAGTACAGGGTCCACAAAGTTCATGCTGTCTTCTTTAATCTGTACGGGGTACATGAGGTTAATTCTGTGCTCTGTAATCAGTACAGGGTCCATGAAGTTCATGCTGTTTTATGTATTCATTGCAGGGTCCATGAAGTTCATGCTGTGCTCTGTAATCAGTACAGGGTCCATGAAGTTCATGCTGTCTTCTTTAATCTGTTCGGGGTCCATGAAGTTAATTCTGTCCTGTGTAAATACTACAGGGTCCATAATGTTAATTCTGTCCTCTGTAATCAGTACAGGGTCCATGAAGTTCATGCTGTCTTCTTTAATCTGTACAGGACCAATGAAGTTAATTCTGTCCACTGTGATAAGTACAGGGTCCATGAAGTTCATGCTGTGCTCTGTAATCAGTACAGGGTCCATAATGTAAATACTGTCCTCCGTAATCAATACAGTGTCCAGAATGTTAATTCCGTCCTATGTAATCAGTACAGGGTCCATGAAGATAATTCTGTAATCAGTACAGGGTCCATGAAGTTAACTGTGCAATCAGTATATGGTCCATGATGTTAATGCTGTCCTCAGTAATCAGTACAGAGTCCATGAAGTTAATTCTGTCCTCTGTAATCAGTACAGGGTCCACAAAGTTCATGCTGTCTTCTTTAATCTGTACGGGGTCCATGAGGTTAATTCTGTGCTCTGTAATCAGAACAGGGTCCATGAAGTTAATTCTGTCCTCTGTAATCAGTACAGGGTCCACAAAGTTCATGCTGTCTTCTTTAATCTGTACGGGGTCCATGAGGTTAATTCTGTGCTCTGTAATCAGAACAGGGTCCATGAAGTTCATGCTGTGCTCTGTAATCAGTACAGGGTCCATGAAGTTCATGCTGTGCTCTGTAATCAGTACAGGGTCCATGAAGTTCATGCTGTCTTCTTTAATCTGTACGGTGTCCATGAAGTTAATTCTGTCCTCTGTAATCAGTACAGGGTCCACGAAGTTCATGCTGTCCTCTTTAATGTGTACGGGGTCCATGAGGTTAATTCTGTGCTCTGTAATCAGTACAGGGTCCATGAAGTTCATGCAGTCCTCTGTAATCAGTACAGGGTCCATGAAGTTCATGCTGTCCTCTGTAATCAAAACAGCGTCCATGAAGTTAATTTGGGAATCAGTACATCGTCCATGATTTTAAAGCTGCCCTCTGTAATCAGTACAGGGTCCAGGAAGTTAATACTGTCCACTGTAATCAGTACGGGGTCCATGATGTTAATTCTGTAATCGATACAGTGTCCATAATGTTAATGCTTTCCCCAGTAATGAGTACAGAGTCCATGAAGTTAATGATGTAATCAATAGAGTGTCGGTAAAGTTATTTCTGTCCTCTGTAATCATTACAGGGTCCATGAAGTTAATTCTGTCCTCTGTAATCAGTACAGGGTTCATGAAGTTCATGCTGTCCTCTGTAATCATTACAGGGTCCATAAAGTTCATGCTGTGCTCTGTAATCATTACAGGGTCCATGAAGTTCATGTTGTCTTCTTTAATCTGTACGGGGTCCATGAAGTTAATTCTGTCCTCTGTAATCTGTACACGGTCCACGAAGTTCATGGTGTCTTCTTTAATCTGTACGGGGTCCATAAGGTTAATTCTGTGCTCTGTGATCATAACAGGGTCCATGAAGTTCATGCTGTGCTCTGTAATCAGTACAGGGTCCATGAAGATCATGCTGTCCACTGTAATCATTACAGTGTCCATGAGGTTAATTCTGTACTCTGTAATCAGAACAGGGTCCATTAAGTTCATGCTGTCCTCTGTAATCAGTACAGGGTCCATGAAGTTCATGCTGTGCTCTGTAATCAGTACAGGGTCCACGAAGTTCATGTTGTCTTCTTTAATCTGTACGGGGTCCATGAGGTTAATTCTGTGCTCTGTAATCAGAAAAGGGTCCATGAAGTTCATGCTGTGCTCTGTAATCAGTACAGGGTCCATGAAGTTCATGCTGTGCTCTGTAATCTTTACAGGGTCCATGAAGTTCATGCTGTCTTCTTTAATCTGTACGGGGTCCATGAGGTTAATTCTCTGCTCATAATCAGAACAGGGTCCATTAAGTTCATGCTGTCCTCTGTAATCAGTACAGGGTCCATGAAGTTCATGCTGTTTTATGTATTCATTGCAGGGTCCATGAAGTTCATGCTGTGCTCTGTAATCAGTACAGGGTCCATGAAGTTCATGCTGTCTTCTTTAATCTGTTCGGGGTCCATGAAGTTAATTCTGTCCTGTGTAAATACTACAGGGTCCATAATGTTAATTCTGTCCTCTGTAATCAGTACAGGGTCCATGAAGTTCATGCTGTCTTCTTTAATCTGTACAGGACCAATGAAGTTAATTCTGTCCACTGTGATAAGTACAGGGTCCATGAAGTTCATGCTGTGCTCTGTAATCAGTACAGGGTCCATAATGTAAATACTGTCCTCCGTAATCAATACAGTGTCCAGAATGTTAATTCCGTCCTATGTAATCAGTACAGGGTCCATGAAGATAATTCTGTAATCAGTACAGGGTCCATGAAGTTAACTCTGCAATCAGTATATGGTCCATGATGTTAATGCTGTCCTCAGTAATCAGTACAGAGTCCATGAAGTTAATTCTGTCCTCTGTAATCAGTACAGGGTCCACAAAGTTCATGCTGACTTCTTTAATCTGTACGGGGTCCATGAGGTTAATTCTGTGCTCTGTAATCAGAACAGGGTCCATGAAGTTAATTCTGTCCTCTGTAATCAGTACAGGGTCCACAAAGTTCATGCTGTCTTCTTTAATCTGTACGGGGTCCATGAGGTTAATTCTGTGCTCTGTAATCAGAACAGGGTCCATGAAGTTCATGCTGTGCTCTGTAATCAGTACAGGGTCCATGAAGTTCATGCTGTGCTCTGTAATCAGTACAGGGTCCATGAAGTTCATGCTGTCTTCTTTAATCTGTACGGTGTCCATGAAGTTAATTCTGTCCTCTGTAATCAGTACAGGGTCCACGAAGTTCATGCTGTCCTCTTTAATGTGTACGGGGTCCATGAGGTTAATTCTGTGCTCTGTAATCAGTACAGGGTCCATGAAGTTCATGCAGTCCTCTGTAATCAGTACAGGGTCCATGAAGTTCATGCTGTCCTTTGTAATCAAAACAGCGTCCATGAAGTTAATTTGGGAATCAGTACATCGTCCATGATTTTAAAGCTGCCCTCTGTAATCAGTACAGGGTCCAGGAAGTTAATACTGTCCACTGTAATCAGTACGGGGTCCATGATGTTAATTCTGTAATCGATACAGTGTCCATAATGTTAATTCTTTCCCCAGTAATGAGTACAGAGTCCATGAAGTTAATGATGTAATCAATAGAGTGTCGGTAAAGTTATTTCTGTCCTCTGTAATCATTACAGGGTCCATGAAGTTAATTCTGTCCTCTGTAATCAGTACAGGGTCCATGAAGTTCATGCTGTCTTCTTTAATCTGTACAGGACCAATGAAGTTAATTCTGTCCACTGTAATAAGTACAGGGTCCATGAAGTTCATGCTGTGCTCTGTAATCAGTACAGGGTCCATAATGTAAATACTGTCCTCCGTAATCAATACAGTGTCCATAATGTTAATTCCGTCCTATGTAATCAGTACAGGGTCCATGAAGATAATTCTGTAATCAGTACAGGGTCCATGAAGTTAACTGTGCAATCAGTATATGGTCCATGATGTTAATGCTGTCCTCAGTAATCAGTACAGAGTCCATGAAGTTAATTATGTAATCAATAGAGGGTCCGTAAAGTTATTTCGGTGATCTGTAATCATTACAGGGTCCATGAAGTTAATTCTGTCCTCTGTAATCAGTACAGGGTCCACAAAGTTCATGCTGTCTTTTTTAATCTGTACGGGGTCCATGAGGTTAATTCTGTGCTCTGTAATCAGAACAGGGTCCATGAAGTTCATGCTGTGCTCTGTAATCAGTACAGGGTCCATGAAGTTCATGCTGTGCTCTGTAATCAGTACAGGGTCCATGAAGTTCATGCTGTCTTCTTTAATCTGTACGGTGTCCATGAAGTTAATTCTGTCCTCTGTAATCAGTACAGGGTCCACGAAGTTCATGCTGTCCTCTTTAATCTGTACGGGGTCCATGAGGTTAATTCTGTGCTCTGTAATCAGTACAGGGTCCATGAAGTTCATGCTGTCCTCTGTAATCAAAACAGCGTCCATGAAGTTAATTTGGGAATCAGTACATCGTCCATGATTTTAAAGCTGCCCTCTGTAATCAGTACAGGGTCCAGGAAGTTAATACTGTCCACTGTAATCAGTACGGGGTCCATGATGTTAATTCTGTAATCGATACAGTGTCCATAATGTTAATGCTTTCCCCAGTAATGAGTACAGAGTCCATGAAGTTAATGATGTAATCAATAGAGTGTCGGTAAAGTTATTTCTGTCCTCTGTAATCATTACAGGGTCCATGAAGTTAATTCTGTCCTCTGTAATCAGTACAGGGTTCATGAAGTTCATGCTGTCCTCTGTAATCATTACAGGGTCCATAAAGTTCATGCTGTGCTCTGTAATCATTACAGGGTCCATGAAGTTCATGTTGTCTTCTTTAATCTGTACGGGGTCCATGAAGTTAATTCTGTCCTCTGTAATCTGTACAGGGTCCACGAAGTTCATGGTGTCTTCTTTAATCTGTACGGGGTCCATAAGGTTAATTCTGTGCTCTGTGATCATAACAGGGTCCATGAAGTTCATGCTGTGCTCTGTAATCAGTACAGGGTCCATGAAGATCATGCTGTCCACTGTAATCATTACAGTGTCCATGAGGTTAATTCTGTACTCTGTAATCAGAACAGGGTCCTTTAAGTTCATGCTGTCCTCTGTAATCAGTACAGGGTCCATGAAGTTCATGCTGTGCTCTGTAATCAGTACAGGGTCCACGAAGTTCATGTTGTCTTCTTTAATCTGTACGGGGTCCATGAGGTTAATTCTGTGCTCTGTAATCAGAAAAGGGTCCATGAAGTTCATGCTGTGCTCTGTAATCAGTACAGGGTCCATGAAGTTCATGCTGTGCTCTGTAATCATTACAGGGTCCATGAAGTTCATGCTGTCTTCTTTAATCTGTACGGGGTCCATGAGGTTAATTCTCTGCTCATAATCAGAACAGGGTCAATGAAGTTCATGCTGTCCTCTGAAATCATTACAGGGTCCATGACGTTAATTCTGTACTCTGTAATCAGAACAGGGTCCATTAAGTTCATGCTGTCCTCTGTAATCAGTACAGGGTCCATGAAGTTCATGCTGTTTTATGTATTCATTGCAGGGTCCATGAAGTTCATGCTGTGCTCTGTAATCAGTACAGGGTCCATGAAGTTCATGCTGTCTTCTTTAATCTGTTCGGGGTCCATGAAGTTAATTCTGTCCTGTGTAAATACTACAGGGTCCATAATGTTAATTCTGTCCTCTGTAATCAGTACAGGGTCCATGAAGTTCATGCTGTCTTCTTTAATCTGTACAGGACCAATGAAGTTAATTCTGTCCACTGTAATAAGTACAGGGTCCATGAAGTTCATGCTGTGCTCTGTAATCAGTACAGGGTCCATAATGTAAATACTGTCCTCCGTAATCAATACAGTGTCCATAATGTTAATTCCGTCCTATGTAATCAGTACAGGGTCCATGAAGATAATTCTGTAATCAGTACAGGGTCCATGAAGTTAACTGTGCAATCAGTATATGGTCCATGATGTTAATGCTGTCCTCAGTAATCAGTACAGAGTCCATGAAGTTAATTATGTAATCAATAGAGGCTCCGTAAAGTTATTTCGGTCCTCTGTAATCATTACAGGGTCCATGAAGTTAATTCTGTCCTCTGTAATCAGTACAGGGTCCACAAAGTTCATGCTGTCTTCTTTAATCTGTACGGGGTACATGAGGTTAATTCTGTGCTCTGTAATCAGAACAGGGTCCATGAAGTTCATGCTGTGCTCTGTAATCAGTACAGGGTCCATGAAGTTCATGCGGTGCTCTGTAATGTACAGGGTCCATGAAGTTCATGCTGTCTTCTTTAATCTGTACGGTGTCCATGAAGTTAATTCTGTCCTCTGTAATCAGTACAGGGTCCTCGAAGTTCATGCTGTCCTCTTTAATCTGTACGGGGTCCATGAGGTTAATTCTGTGCTCTGTAATCAGTACAGGGTCCATGAAGTTCATGCAGTCCTCTGTAATCAGTACAGGGTCCATGAAGTTCATGCTGTCCTCTGTAATCAAAACAGCGTCCATGAAGTTAATTTGGGAATCAGTACATCGTCCATGATTTTAAAGCTGCCCTCTGTAATCAGTACAGGGTCCAGGAAGTTAATACTGTCCACTGTAGTCAGTACGGGGTCCATGATGTTAATTCTGTAATCGATACAGTGTCCATAATGTTAATGCTTTCCCCAGTAATGAGTACAGAGTCCATGAAGTTAATGATGTAATCAATAGAGTGTCGGTAAAGTTATTTCTGTCCTCTGTAATCATTACAGGGTCCATGAAGTTAATTCTGTCCTCTGTAATCAGTACAGGGTTCATGAAGTTCATGCTGTCCTCTGTAATCATTACAGGGTCCATAAAGTTCATGCTGTGCTCTGTAATCAGTACAGGGTCCATGAAGTTCATGTTGTCTTCTTTAATCTGTACGGGGTCCATGAAGTTAATTCTGTCCTCTGTAATCTGTACAGGGTCCACAAAGTTCATGGTGTCTTCTTTAATCTGTACGGGGTCCATAAGGTTAATTCTGTGCTCTGTGATCATAACAGGGTCCATGAAGTTCATGCTGTGCTCTGTAATCAGTACAGGGTCCATGAAGATCATGCTGTCCACTGTAATCATTACAGGGTCCGTGAGGTTAATTCTGTACTCTGTAATCAGAACAGGGTCCATTAAGTTCATGCTGTCCTCTGTAATCAGTACAGGGTCCATGAAGTTCATGCTGTGCTCTGTAATCAGTACAGGGTCCACGAAGTTCATGTTGTCTTCTTTAATCTGTACGGGGTCCATGAGGTTATTTCTGTGCTCTGTAATCAGAAAAGGGTCCATGAAGTTCATGCTGTGCTCTGTAATCAGTACAGGGTCCATGAAGTTCATGCTGTGCTCTGTAATCATTACAGGGTCCATGAAGTTCATGCTGTCTTCTTTAATCTGTACGGGGTCCATGAGGTTAATTCTCTGCTCATAATCAGAACAGGGTCAATGAAGTTCATGCTGTCCTCTGAAATCATTACAGGGTCCATGACGTTAATTCTGTACTCTGTAATCAGAACAGGGTCCATTAAGTTCATGCTGTCCTCTGTAATCAGTACAGGGTCCATGAAGTTCATGCTGTTTTATGTATTCATTGCAGGGTCCATGAAGTTCATGCTGTGCTCTGTAATCAGTACAGGGTCCATGAAGTTCATGCTGTCTTCTTTAATCTGTTCGGGGTCCATGAAGTTAATTCTGTTCTGTGTAAATACTACAGGGTCCATAATGTTAATTCTGTCCTCTGTAATCAGTACAGGGTCCATGAAGTTCATGCTGTCTTCTTTAATCTGTACAGGACCAATGAAGTTAATTCTGTCCACTGTGATAAGTACAGGGTCCATGAAGTTCATGCTGTGCTCTGTAATCAGTACAGGGTCCATAATGTAAATACTGTCCTCCGTAATCAATACAGTGTCCATAATGTTAATTCCGTCCTATGTAATCAGTACAGGGTCCATGAAGATAATTCTGTAATCAGTACAGGGTCCATGAAGTTAACTGTGCAATCAGTATATGGTCCATGATGTTAATGCTGTCCTCAGTAATCAGTACAGAGTCCATGAAGTTAATTATGTAATCAATAGAGGGTCCGTAAAGTTATTTCGGTGATCTGTAATCATTACAGGGTCCATGAAGTTAATTCTGTCCTCTGTAATCAGTACAGGGTCCACAAAGTTCATGCTGTCTTCTTTAATCTGTACGGGGTCCATGAGGTTAATTCTGTGCTCTGTAATCAGTACAGGGTCCATGAAGTTCATGCAGTCCTCTGTAATCAGTACAGGGTCCATGAAGTTCATGCTGTCCTCTGTAATCAAAACAGCGTCCATGAAGTTAATTTGGGAATCAGTACATCGTCCATGATTTTAAAGCTGCCCTCTGTAATCAGTACAGGGTCCAGGAAGTTAATACTGTCCACTGTAATCAGTACGGGGTCCATGATGTTAATTCTGTAATCGATACAGTGTCCATAATGTTAATGCTTTCCCCAGTAATGAGTACAGAGTCCATGAAGTTAATGATGTAATCAATAGAGTGTCGGTAAAGTTATTTCTGTCCTCTGTAATCATTACAGAGTCCATGAAGTTAATTCTGTCCTCTGTAATCAGTACAGGGTTCATGAAGTTCATGCTGTCCTCTGTAATCATTACAGGGTCCATAAAGTTCATGCTGTGCTCTGTAATCAGTACAGGGTCCATGAAGTTCATGTTGTCTTCTTTAATCTGTACGGGGTCCATGAAGTTAATTCTGTCCTCTGTAATCTGTACAGGGTCCACAAAGTTCATGGTGTCTTCTTTAATCTGTACGGGGTCCATAAGGTTAATTCTGTGCTCTGTGATCATAACAGGGTCCATGAAGTTCATGCTGTGCTCTGTAATCAGTACAGGGTCCATGAAGATCATGCTGTCCACTGTAATCATTACAGGGTCCGTGAGGTTAATTCTGTACTCTGTAATCAGAACAGGGTCCATTAAGTTCATGCTGTCCTCTGTAATCAGTACAGGGTCCATGAAGTTCATGCTGTGCTCTGTAATCAGTACAGGGTCCACGAAGTTCATGTTGTCTTCTTTAATCTGTACGGGGTCCATGAGGTTATTTCTGTGCTCTGTAATCAGAAAAGGGTCCATGAAGTTCATGCTGTGCTCTGTAATCAGTACAGGGTCCATGAAGTTCATACTGTGCTCTGTAATCATTACAGGGTCCATGAAGTTCATGCTGTCTTCTTTAATCTGTACGGGGTCCATGAGGTTAATTCTCTGCTCATAATCAGAACAGGGTCAATGAAGTTCATGCTGTCCTCTGAAATCATTACAGGGTCCATGACATTAATTCTGTACTCTGTAATCAGAACAGGGTCCATTAAGTTCATGCTGTCCTCTGTAATCAGTACAGGGTCCATGAAGTTCATGCTGTTTTATGTATTCATTGCAGGGTCCATGAAGTTCATGCTGTGCTCTGTAATCAGTACAGGGTCCATGAAGTTCATGCTGTCTTCTTTAATCTGTTCGGGGTCCATGAAGTTAATTCTGTTCTGTGTAAATACTACAGGGTCCATAATGTTAATTCTGTCCTCTGTAATCAGTACAGGGTCCATGAAGTTCATGCTGTCTTCTTTAATCTGTACAGGACCAATGAAGTTAATTCTGTCCACTGTGATAAGTACAGGGTCCATGAAGTTCATGCTGTGCTCTGTAATCAGTACAGGGTCCATAATGTAAATACTGTCCTCCGTAATCAATACAGTGTCCATAATGTTAATTCCGTCCTATGTAATCAGTACAGGGTCCATGAAGATAATTCTGTAATCAGTACAGGGTCCATGAAGTTAACTGTGCAATCAGTATATGGTCCATGATGTTAATGCTGTCCTCAGTAATCAGTACAGAGTCCATGAAGTTAATTATGTAATCAATAGAGGGTCCGTAAAGTTATTTCGGTGATCTGTAATCATTACAGGGTCCATGAAGTTAATTCTGTCCTCTGTAATCAGTACAGGGTCCACAAAGTTCATGCTGTCTTCTTTAATCTGTACGGGGTCCATGAGGTTAATTCTGTGCTCTGTAATCAGAACAGGGTCCATGAAGTTCATGCTGTGCTCTGTAATCAGTACAGGGTCCATGAAGTTCATGCTGTGCTCTGTAATCAGTACAGGGTCCATGAAGTTCATGCTGTCTTCTTTAATCTGTACGGTGTCCATGAAGTTAATTCTGTCCTCTGTAATCAGTACAGGGTCCACGAAGTTCATGCTGTCCTCTTTAATGTGTACGGGGTCCATGAGGTTAATTCTGTGCTCTGTAATCAGTACAGGGTCCATGAAATTCATGCAGTCCTCTGTAATCAAAACAGCGTCCATGAAGTTAATTTGGGAATCAGTACATCGTCCATGATTTTACAGCTGCCCTCTGTAATCAGTACAGGGTCCAGGAAGTTAATACTGTCCACGGTAATCAGTACGGGGACCATGATGTTAATTCTGTAATCTATACAGTGTCCATAATGTTAATTCTTTCCCAGTAATGAGTACAGTGTCCATGAAGTTAATGATGTAATCAATAGAGTGTCGGTAAAGTTATTTCTGTCCTCTGTAATCATTACAGGGTCCATGAAGTTAATTCTGTCCTCTGTAATCAGTACAGGGTTCATGAAGTTCATGCTGTCCTCTGTAATCATTACAGGGTCCATAAAGTTCATGCTGTGCTCTGTAATCAGTACAGGGTCCATGAAGTTCATGTTGTCTTCTTTAATCTGTACGGGGTCCATGAAGTTAATTCTGTCCTCTGTAATCTGTACAGGGTCCACAAAGTTCATGGTGTCTTCTTTAATCTGTACGGGGTCCATAAGGTTAATTCTGTGCTCTGTGATCATAACAGGGTCCATGAAGTTCATGCTGTGCTCTGTAATCAGTACAGGGTCCATGAAGATCATGCTGTCCACTGTAATCATTACAGGGTCCATGAGGTTAATTCTGTACTCTGTAATCAGAACAGGATCCATTAAGTTCATGCTGTCCTCTGTAATCAGTACAGGGTCCATGAAGTTCATGCTGTGCTCTGTAATCAGTACAGGGTCCACGAAGTTCATGTTGTCTTCTTTAATCTGTACGGGGTCCATGAGGTTAATTCTGTGCTCTGTAATCAGAAAAGGGTCCATGAAGTTCATGCTGTGCTCTGTAATCAGTACAGGGTCCATGAAGTTCATGCTGTGCTCTGTAATCATTACAGGGTCCATGAAGTTCATGCTGTCTTCTTTAATCTGTACGGGGTCCATGAGGTTAATTCTCTGCTCATAATCAGAACAGGGTCAATGAAGTTCATGCTGTCCTCTGAAATCATTACAGGGTCCATGACGTTAATTCTGTACTCTGTAATCAGAACAGGGTCCATTAAGTTCATGCTGTCCTCTGTAATCAGTACAGGGTCCATGAAGTTCATGCTGTTTTATGTATTCATTGCAGGGTCCATGAAGTTCATGCTGTGCTCTGTAATCAGTACAGGGTCCATGAAGTTCATGCTGTCTTCTTTAATCTGTTCGGGGTCCATGAAGTTAATTCTGTCCTGTGTAAATACTACAGGGTCCATAATGTTAATTCTGTCCTCTGTAATCAGTACAGGGTCCATGAAGTTCATGCTGTCTTCTTTAATCTGTACAGGACCAATGAAGTTAATTCTGTCCACTGTAATAAGTACAGGGTCCATGAAGTTCATGCTGTGCTCTGTAATCAGTACAGGGTCCATAATGTAAATACTGTCCTCCGTAATCATTACAGTGTCCATAATGTTAATTCCGTCCTATGTAATCAGTACAGGGTCCATGAAGATAATTCTGTAATCAGTACAGGGTCCATGAAGTTAACTGTGCAATCAGTATATGGTCCATGATGTTAATGCTGTCCTCAGTAATCAGTACAGAGTCCATGAAGTTAATTATGTAATCAATAGAGGCTCCGTAAAGTTATTTCGGTCCTCTGTAATCATTACAGGGTCCATGAAGTTAATTCTGTCCTCTGTAATCAGTACAGGGTCCACAAAGTTCATGCTGTCTTCTTTAATCTGTACGGGGTACATGAGGTTAATTCTGTGCTCTGTAATCAGAACAGGGTCCATGAAGTTCATGCTGTGCTCTGTAATCAGTACAGGGTCCATGAAGTTCATGCGGTGCTCTGTAATCAGTACAGGGTCCATGAAGTTCATGCTGTCTTCTTTAATCTGTACGGTGTCCATGAAGTTAATTCTGTCCTCTGTAATCAGTACAGGGTCCTCGAAGTTCATGCTGTCCTCTTTAATCTGTACGGGGTCCATGAGGTTAATTCTGTGCTCTGTAATCAGTACAGGGTCCATGAAGTTCATGCAGTCCTCTGTAATCAGTACAGGGTCCATGAAGTTCATGCTGTCCTCTGTAATCAAAACAGCGTCCATGAAGTTAATTTGGGAATCAGTACATCGTCCATGATTTTAAAGCTGCCCTCTGTAATCAGTACAGGGTCCAGGAAGTTAATACTGTCCACTGTAATCAGTACGGGGTCCATGATGTTAATTCTGTAATCGATACAGTGTCCATAATGTTAATGCTTTCCCCAGTAATGAGTACAGAGTCCATGAAGTTAATGATGTAATCAATAGAGTGTCGGTAAAGTTATTTCTGTCCTCTGTAATCATTACAGGGTCCATGAAGTTAATTCTGTCCTCTGTAATCAGTACAGGGTTCATGAAGTTCATGCTGTCCTCTGTAATCATTACAGGGTCCATGAAGTTCATGCTGTCTTCTTTAATCTGTACGGGGTCCATGAGGTTAATTCTCTGCTCATAATCAGAACAGGGTCAATGAAGTTCATGCTGTCCTCTGAAATCATTACAGGGTCCATGACGTTAATTCTGTACTCTGTAATCAGAACAGGGTCCATTAAGTTCATGCTGTCCTCTGTAATCAGTACAGGGTCCATGAAGTTCATGCTGTTTTATGTATTCATTGCAGGGTCCATGAAGTTCATGCTGTGCTCTGTAATCAGTACAGGGTCCATGAAGTTCATGCTGTCTTCTTTAATCTGTTCGGGGTCCATGAAGTTAATTCTGTTCTGTGTAAATACTACAGGGTCCATAATGTTAATTCTGTCCTCTGTAATCAGTACAGGGTCCATGAAGTTCATGCTGTCTTCTTTAATCTCTACAGGACCAATGAAGTTAATTCTGTCCACTGTAATAAGTACAGGGTCCATGAAGTTCATGCTGTGCTCTGTAATCAGTACAGGGTCCATAATGTAAATACTGTCCTCCGTAATCAATACAGTGTCCATAATGTTAATTCCGTCCTATGTAACCAGTACAGGGTCCATGAAGATAATTCTGTAATCAGTACAGGGTCCATGAAGTTAACTGTGCAATCAGTATATGGTCCATGATGTTAATGCTGTCCTCAGTAATCAGTACAGAGTCCATGAAGTTAATTATGTAATCAATAGAGGGTCCGTAAAGTTATTTCGGTCCTCTGTAATCATTACAGGGTCCATGAAGTTAATTCTGTCCTCTGTAATCAGTACAGGGTCCACAAAGTTCATGCTGTCTTCTTTAATCTGTACGGGGTCCATGAGGTTAATTCTGTGCTCTGTAATCAGAACAGGGTCCATGAAGTTCATGCTGTGCTCTGTAATCAGTACAGGGTCCATGAAGTTCATGCTGTGCTCTGTAATCAGTACAGGGTCCATGAAGTTCATGCTGTCTTCTTTAATCTGTACGGTGTCCATGAAGTTAATTCTGTCCTCTGTAATCAGTACAGGGTCCATGAAGTTAATTCTGTCCTCTGTAATCAGTACAGGGTCCATGAAGTTAATGCTGTCCTCTGTAATCATTACAGGGTCCATGAAGGTCATGCTGTGCTCTGTAATCAGTACAGGGTCCATGAAGTTCATGCTGTCCTCTTTAATCTGTACGGGGTCCATGAAGTTAATTCTGTCTTATGTAAATACTACAGGGTCCATAATGTTAATTCTGTCCTGTGTATAAAGTACGGGGTCCATGAAGTTAACACTGTCCTCTGTAATCAAAACCGCGTCCATGAGGTTAATTTGGGAATCAGTACATCGTCCATGATTTTAAAGCTGCCATCTGTAATCAGTACAGGTTAAAGGAAGTTAATCCTGTCCTCTGTAATCAGTACAGTGTCCATAATTTTAATGCTGTCCTCAGTAATGAGTACAGCGTCCATGAAGTTAATGATGTAATCAATAGAGGGTCGGTAAAGTTATTTCTGTCTTCTGTAATCATTACAGGGTCCATGAAGTTAATTCAGTCCTCTGTAATCAGTACAGGGTTCATGAAGTTCTTGCTGTCCTCTGAAATCATTACAGGGTCCACGAAGTTCATGGTGTCTTCTTTAATCTGTACGGGGTCCATGAGGTTAATTCCGTGCTCTGTGGTCATAACAGGGTCCATGAAGTTCATGCTGTGCTCTGTAATCAGTACAGGGTCCATGAAGATCATGCTGTCCACTGAAATCATTACAGTGTCCATGAGGTTAATACTGTACTCTGTAATCAGAACAGGGTCCATGAAGTTAATTCTGTCCTCTGCAATCAGCACAGGGTCCATGAAGTTCAAGCTGTGCTCTGTAATCATTTCAGGGTCCATTAAGTTCATGCAGCCCTCTGTAATCAGTACAGTGTCCATGAAGTTCATGCTGTCCTCTGTAATCATTACAGGGTCCAAGAAGTTCATGCTGTGCTCTGTAATCAGTACAGGGTCCATGAAGTTCATGCTGTCTTCTTTAATCTGTACGGGGTCCATGAAGTTAATTCTGTCCTATGTAAATACTACAGGGTCCATAATGTTAATTCTGTCCTCTGTATTCAGTACAGGGTCCATGAAGTTAAAACTGTCCTCTGTAATCAAAACAGCGTCCATGAAGTTAATTTGGGAATCAGTACATCGTCCATGTCCTCTGTAATCAGTACAGGGTCCAGGAAGTTAATACTGTCCACTGTAATCAGTACGGGGTCCATGAAGTTAATTCTGTAATCGATACAGTGTCCATAACGTTAATACTTTCCCCTGTAATGAGGACAGAGTCCATGAAGTTAATGATGTAATCAATAGAGTGTCGGTAATGTTATTTCTGTCCTCTGTAATCATTACAGGGTCCATAAAGTTCATGCTGTGCTCTGTAATCAGTACAGGGTCCATGAAGTTCATGTTGTCTTCTTTAATCTGTACGGGGTCCATGAAGTTAATTCTGTCCTCTGTAATCAGTACAGGGTCCACGAAGTTCATGGTGTCTTCTTTAATCTGTACGGGGTCCATGAGGTTAATTCTGTGCTCTGTGGTCATAACAGGGTCCATGAAGTTCATGCTGTGCTCTGTAATCAGTACAGGGTCCATGAAGATCATGCTGTCCACTGAAATCATTACAATGTCCATGAGGTTAATACTGTACTCTGTAATCAGAACAGGGTCCAATAAGTTCAGCTGTCCTCTGTAATCAGTAAAGTGTCCATGAATTTCATGCTGTACTCTGTAATCATTTCAGGGTCCATTAAGTTCATGCTGTCCTCTGTAATCAGTACAGTGTCCATGAAGTTCAGGCTGTCCTTTGTAATCATTACAGGGTCCATGAAGTTCATGCTGTGCTCTGTAATCAGTACAGGGTCCATGAAGTTCATGCTGTCCTCTGTAATCATTACAGGGTCCATGAAGTTCATGCTGCTTCTTTAATCTGCACAGGGTCCATGAAGTTAATTCTGTCCTATGTAAATGCTACAGGGTCCATAATGTTAATTCTGTCCTCTGTAATCAGTACAGGGTCCATGAAGTTAACACTGTCCTCTGTAATCAAAACAGCGTCCATGAAGTTAATTTGGGAATCAGTACATCGTCCATGAGTTTAAAGCTGCCCTCTGTTATCAGTGCACGGTCCAGGAAGTTAATACTGTCCTCTGTAATCAGTATGGGGTCCATGAAGTTAATTTTGTAATCAGTACAGGGTCCAAAATGTTAATGCTGTCCCCAGTAATCAGTGCAGAGTCCATGAAGTTAATGATGTAATCAATAGAGGGTCGGTAAAGATATTTCTGTCCTCTGTAATGATTACAGGGTCCATGAAGTTCATGCTGTCCTCTGTAATCATTACAGGGTCCATGAAGTTCATGCTGTGCCCTGTAATCAGTACAGGGTCCATGAGGTTAATTCTGTACTCTGTAATCAGAACAGGGTCCATTAATTTTATGCTGTCCTCTGTAATCAGTACAGGGTCCATGAAGTTCATGCTCTCCTCTGTAATCATTACAGGGTCAATGAAATTCATGCTGTCCTCTGAAATCATTACAGGGTCCATGAAGTTAATTCTGTCCTATGTAATAAGTACAGTGTCCATGAAGTTCATGCTGTCCTCTGTAATCATTACAGGGTCCATAAAGTTCATGCTGTGCTCTGTTATCAGTACAAGGTCCATGTATTTCTTGTTGTCTTCTTTAATCTGTACGGGGTCCATGAAGTTAATTCTGTCCTCTGTAATCAGTACTGGGTCCACAAAGTTCATGATGTCTTCTTTAATCTGTACGGGGTCCATGAGGTTAATTCTGTGCTCTGTGATCAAAACAGGGTCCATGAAGTTCATGCTGTGCTCTGTAATCAGTACAGGGTCCATGAAGATCATGCTGTCCACTGTAATAATTACAGTGTCCATGAGGTTAATCCTGCACTCTGTAATCCGAACAGGGTCCATTAAGTTCATGCAGTCCTCTGTAATCAGTACAGGGTCCATGATGTTCATGCAGTCCTCTGTAATCATTACAGGGTCCATGAAGTTCATGCTGTGCTCTGTAATCAGTACAGGGTCCATGAAGTTCATGCTGTCTTCTTTAATCTGTACGGGGTCCATGAAGTTAATTCTGTCCTATGTAAATACTACAGGGTCCATAATGTTAATTCTGTCCTCTGTAATCAGTACAGGGTCCATGAAGTTAACACTGTCCTCTGTAATCAAAACAGCGTCCATGAAGTTAATTTGGGAATCAGTACATCGTCCATGAGTTTAAAGCTGCCCTCTGTTATCAGTGCACGGTCCAGGAAGTTAATACTGTCCTCTGTAATCTGTATGGGGTCCATGATGTTAATTTTGTAATCAGTACAGGGTTCCAAAATGTTAATGCTGTCCCCAGTAATCAGTGCAGAGTCCATGAAGTTAATGATGTAATCAATAGAGGGTCGGTAAAGTTATTTCTGCCCTCTGTAATCATTACAGGGTCCATGAAGTTAATTCTGTCCTATGTAATCAGTAAAGGGTCCATGAAGTTCATGCTGTCCTCTGAAATCATTACAGGGTCCATAAAGTTCATGCTGTGGTCTGTAATCAGTACAAGGTCTATGTATTTCATGTTGCCTTCTTTAATCTGTATGGGGTCCATGAAGTTAATTCTCTCCTCTGTAATCAGTACAGGGTCCACGAAGTTCATGGTGTCTTCTTTAATCTGTATGGGGTCCACGAGGTTAATTCTGTGCTCTGTAATCATAACAGGGTCCATGAAGTTCATGCTGTGCCCTGTAATCAGTACAGGGTCCATGAGGTTAATTCTGTACTCTGTAATCAGAACAGTGTCCATTAATTTTATGCTGTCCTCTGTAATCAGTACAGGGTCCATGAAGTTCATGCTCTCCTCTGTAATCATTACAGGGTCAATGAAATTCATGCTGTCCTCTGAAATCATTACAGGGTCCATGAAGTTAATTCTGTCCTATGTAATAAGTACAGGGTCCATGAAGTTCATGCTGTCCTCTGTAATCATTACAGGGTCCATAAAGTTCCTGCTGTGCTCTGTAATCAGTACAAGGTCCATGTATTTCTTGTTGTCTTCTTTAATCTGTACGGGGTCCATGAAGTTAATTCTCTCCTCTGTAATCAGTACTGGGTCCACGAAGTTCATGGTGTCTTCTTTAATCTGTACGGAGTCCATGAGGTTAATTCTGTGCTCTGTGATCATAACAGGGTCCATAAAGTTCATGCTGTGCTCTGTAATCAGTTCAGGGTCCATGAAGTTCATGTTGTCTTCTTTAATCTGTACGTGGTCCATGAAGTTAATTCTGTCCTCTGTAATCAGTACTGGGTCCACGAAGCTCATGGTGTCTTCTTTAATCTGTACGGAGTCCATGAGGTTAATTCTGTGCTCTGTGATCATAACAGGGTCCATGAAGTTCATGCTGTGCTCTGTAATCAGTACAGGGTCCATGAAGATCATGCTGTCCACTGTAATAATTACAGTGTCCATGAGGTTAATCCTGTACTCTGTAATCGGAACAGGGTCCATTAAGTTCATGCTGTCCTCTGTAATCAGTACAGGGTCCATGAAGTTCATGCTGTGCTCTGTAATCAGTACAGAGTCCATGAAGTTCATGCTGTCTTCTTTAATCTGTACGGGGTCCATGAAGTTAATTCTGTCCTATGTAAATACTACAGGGTCCATAATGTTAATTCTGTCCTCTGGATAAAGTACGGGGTTCATGAGGTTAATTTGGGAATCAGTACATCGTCCATGATTTTAAAGCTGCCCTCTGTAATCAGTACAGGGTCCAGGAAGTTAATCCTGTCCTCTGGAATCAGTACGGGGTCCATGAAGTTAATTCTGTAATCAGTACAGTGTCCATAATGTTAATGCTGTCCTCAGTAATGAGTACAGCGTCCATGAAGTTAATGATGTAATCAATAGAGGGTCGGTAAAGTTATTTCTGTAATCATTACAGGATCCATGAAGTTAATTCAGTCCTCTGTAATCAGTACACGGTTCATGAAGTTCATGCTGTCTTCTTTAATCTGTACGGGGTCCATGAAGTTAATTCTGTCCTATGTAAATACTACAGGGTCCATAATGTTAATTCTGTCCTCTGGATAAAGTACGGGGTTCATGAGGTTAATTTGGGAATCAGTACATCGTCCATGATTTTAAAGCTGCCCTCTGTAATCAGTACAGGGTCCAGGAAGTTAATCCTGTCCTCTGGAATCAGTACGGGGTCCATGAAGTTAATTCTGTAATCAGTACAGTGTCCATAATGTTAATGCTGTCCTCAGTAATGAGTACAGCGTCCATGAAGTTAATGATGTAATCAATAGAGGGTCGGTAAAGTTATTTCTGTAATCATTACAGGATCCATGAAGTTAATTCAGTCCTCTGTAATCAGTACACGGTTCATGAAGTTCATGCTGTCCTCTGAAATCATTACAGGGTCCATGAAGTTAATTCTGTCCTATGTAAATACTACAGGGTCCATAATGTTAATTCTGTCCTCTGGATAAAGTACGGGGTTCATGAGGTTAATTTGGGAATCAGTACATCGTCCATGATTTTAAAGCTGCCCTCTGTAATCAGTACAGGGTCCAGGAAGTTAATCCTGTCCTCTGGAATCAGTACGGGGTCCATGAAGTTAATTCTGTAATCAGTACAGTGTCCATAATGTTAATGCTGTCCTCAGTAATGAGTACAGCGTCCATGAAGTTAATGATGTAATCAATAGAGGGTCGGTAAAGTTATTTCTGTAATCATTACAGGATCCATGAAGTTAATTCAGTCCTCTGTAATCAGTACACGGTTCATGAAGTTCATGCTGTCCTCTGAAATCATTACAGGGTCCATGAAGTTAATTCTGTCCTATGTAAATACTACAGGGTCCATAATGTTAATTCTGTCCTCTGTAATCAGTACAGGGTCCATGAAGTTAACACAGTCCTCTGTAATCAAAACAGCATCCATGAGGTTAATTTGGGAACCAGTACATCGTCCATGCCCTCTGTAATCAGTACAGTGTCCAGGAAGTTAATACTGTCCACTGTAATCAGTACGGGGTCCATGAAGTTAATTCTGTAATCGATACAGAGTCCATAATGTTAATTCTTTCCCCTGTAATGAGTACAGCGTCCATGAAGTTAATGATGTAATCAATAGAGTGTCGGTAAAGTTATTTCTGTCCTCTGTAATCATTACAGGGTCCATGAAGTTAATTCTGTCCTCTGTAATCAGTACAGGGTTCATGAAGTTCATGCTGTCCTCTGTAATCATTACAGGGTCAATAAAGTTCATGCTGTCCTCTGTAATCATTACAGGGTCCATAATGTTAATTATGTCCTCTGTAATCATTACAGGGTCCATAAAGTTCATGCTGTGCTCTGTAATCAGTTCAGGGTCCATGAAGTTCATGTTGTCTTCTTTAATCTGTACGGGGTCCATGAAGTTAATTCTGTCCTTTGTAATCAGTACTGGGTCCACGAAGTTCATGGTGTCTTCTTTAATCTGTACGGGGTCCATGAGGTTAATTCTGTGCTCTGTGATCATAACAGGGTCCATGAAGTTCAAGCTGTGCTCTGTAATCAGTACAGGGTCCATGAAGTTCATGCTGTCTGCTTTAATCTGTACAGGGTCCATTAAGTTAATTCTGTCCTATGTAAATACTACAGGGTCCATAATGTTAATTCTGTCCTCTGTAATCATTACAGGGTCCATAAAGTTCATGCTGTGCTCTGTAATCAGTTCAGGGTCCATGAAGTTCATGTTGTCTTCTTTAATCTGTACGGGGTCCATGAAGTTAATTCTGTCCTCTGTAATCAGTACTGGGTCCACGAAGTTCATGGTGTCTTCTTTAATCTGTACGGGGACCATGAGGTTAATTCTGTGCTCTGTGATCATAACAGGGTCCATGAAGTTCATGCTGTGCTCTGTAATCAGTACAGGGTCCATGAAGATCATGCTGTCCACTGTAATAATTACAGTGTCCATGAGGTTAATCCTGTACTCTGTAATCCGAAAAGGGTCCATTAATTTCATGCAGTCCTCTGTAATCAGTAGAGGGTCCATGAAGTTAATTCAGTCCTCTGTAATCAGTACAGGGTTCATGAAGTTCATGCTGTACTCTGAAATCATTACAGGGTCCATAAAGTTCATGCTGTGCTCTGTAATCAATACAGGGTCCATGAAGTTCATGCTGTCTTCTTTAATCTGTACAGGGTCCATGAAGTTAATTCTGTCCTATGTAAATACTACAGGGTCCATAATGTTAATTCTGTCCTCTGTAATCAGTACAGAGTCCATGAAGTTAACACTGTCCTCTGTAATCAAAGCAGCGTCCATGATGTTAATTTGGGAATCAGTACATCGTCCATGATTTTAAAGCTGCCCTCTGTAATCAGTACAGGGTCCAGGAAGTTAATACTGTCCACTGTAATCAGTACGGGGTCCATGAAGTTAATTCTGTAATCGTTACAGTGTCCATAATGTTAATGCTTTCCCCTGTAATGAGTACAGAGTCCATGAAGTTAATGATGTAATCAATAGAGTGTCGGTAAAGATATTTCTGTCCTCTGTAATCATTACAGGGTCCATGAAGTTAATTCTGTCCTCTGTAATCAGTACAGGGTTCATGAAGTTCATGCTGTCCTCTGTAATCATTACAGGGTCCATAAAGTTCATGCTGTGCTCTGTAATCAGTACAGGGTCCATGAAGTTCATGTTGTCTTCTTTAATCTGTATGGGGTCCATGAAGTTAATTCTGTCCTCTGTAATCAGTACATGGTCCACGAAGTTCATGGTGTCTTCTTTAATCTGTACGGGGTCCATGAGGTTAATTCTGTGCTCTGTGATCATAACAGGGTCTATGAAGTTCATGCTGTGCTCTGTAATCAGTACAGGGTCCATGAAGATCATGCTGTCCACTGAAATCATTACAGTGTCCATGAGGTTAATACTGTACTCTGTAATCAGAACAGAGTCCATTAAGTTCATGCTGTCCAATGTAATCAGTAAAGGGTCCATGAAGTTCATGCTGCACTCTGTAATCATTTCAGGGTCCATTAAGTTCATGCTATCCTCTGTAATCAGTACAGTGTCCATGAAGTTCATGCTGTCCTCTGTAATCATTGCAGGGTCCATGAAGTTCATGCTGTGCTCTGTAATCAGTACAGGGTCCATGAAGTTCATGCTGTCCTTTGTAATCATTACAGGGTCCATGAAGTTCATGCTGTCTTCTTTAATCTGCACGGGGTCCATGAAGTTAATTCTGTCCTATGTAAATGCTACAGGGTCCATAATGTTAATTCTGTCCTCTGTAATCAGTACAGGGTCCATGAAGTTAATTCTGTCCTATGTAATCAGTACAGGGTCCATGAAGTTCATGCTGTCCTCTGTAATCATTACAGGGTCCATAAAGTTCATGCTGTGCTCTGTAATCAGTACAAGGTCCATGTATTTCATGGTGTCTTCTTTAATCTGTACGGGGTCCATGAGGTTAATTCTGTGCTCTGTAATCATAACAGGGTTCATTAATTTTATGCTGTCTTCTGTAATCAGTACAGGGTCCATGAAGTTCATGCTCTCCTCTGTAATCATTACAGGGTCAATGAAATTCATGCTGTCCTCTGAAATCATTACAGGGTCCATGAAGTTAATTCTGTCCTATGTAATAAGTACAGGGTCCATGAAGTTCATGCTGTCCTCTGTAATCATTATAGGGTCCATAAAGTTCATGCTGTGCTCTGTAATCAGTACCAGGTCCATGTATTTCATGTTGTCTTCTTTAATCTGTACGGGGTCCATGAAGTTAATTCTCTCCTCTGTAATCAGTACAGGGTCCACGAAGTTCATGGTGTCTTCTTTAATCTGTACGTGGTCCATGAGTTTAATTCTGTGCTCTTTAATCATAACAGGGTCCATGAAGTTCATGCTGTGCCCTGTGATCAGTACCGTGTCCATGAAGTTAAAACTGTCCTCTGTAATCAAAACAGCGTCCATGAAGTAAATTTGGGAATCAGTACATCGTCCATGATTTTAAAGCTGCCCTCTGTAATCAGTACAGGGTCCAGGAAGTTAATACTGTCCTCTGTAATCAGTACGGGGTCCATGAAGTTAATGCTGTAATCAGTACGGTGTCCATAATGTTAATGCTGTCCCCAGTAATCAGTGCAGAGTCCATGAAGTTAATGATGTAATCAATAGAGGGTCGGTAAAGTTATTTCTGTCCTCTGTAATCATTACAGGGTCCATGAAGATAATTCTGTCCTATGTAATCAGTACAGGGTCCATGCAGTTCATGCTGTCCTCTGTAATCATCACAGGGTCCATATAGCTCATGCAGTGCTCTGTAATCAGTACAAGGTCCATGTATTTCATGTTGTCTTCTTTAATCTGTACGGGTCCATGAAGTTAATTCTCTCCTCTGTAATCAGTACAGGGTCTACGAAGTTCATGGTGTCTTCTTTAATCTGTACGTGGTCCAGGAATTTAATAATGTCCTATGTAAATACTACAGGGTCCATAATGATATTTCTGTCCTCTGCAATCAGTACAGGGTCCATGAAGTTAACTCTGTCCTCTGTAATCAAAACAGCGTCCATGAAGTAAATTTGGGAATCAGTACATCGTCCATGATTTTAAAGCTGCCATCTGTAATCAGTACAGGGTCCAGGAAGTTAATACTGTCCTCTGTAATCAGTACAGGGTCCATGAGGTTAATTCTGTACTCTGTAATCAGTACAGGGTCCACGAAGTTCATGGTGTCTTCTTTAATCTGTACGGGGTCCATGAGGTTAATTCTGTGCTCTGTAATCATATCAGGATCCATGACGTTCATGCTGTGTCCTGTAATCAGTACAGGGTCCATGAAGATCATGCTGTCCACTGTAATCATTACAGGGTCCATGAGGTTAATTCTGTACTCTGTAATCAGAACACGGTCCATTAAGTTCATGCTGTCCTCTGTAATCAGTACAGGGTCCATGAAGTTCATGCTCTCCTCTGTAATCATTACAGGGACCATTAAGTTCATGCTGTCCTCTGTAATCAGTACAGGGTCCATGAAGTTCATGCAGTCCTCTGTAATCAGTACAGGGTCCATGAAGTTCATGCTGTCCTCTGTAATCAAAACAGCGTCCATGAAGTTAATTTGGGAATCAGTACATCGTCCATGATTTTAAAGCTGCCCTCTGTAATCAGTACAGGGTCCAGGAAGTTAATACTGTCCACTGTAGTCAGTACGGGGTCCATGATGTTAATTCTGTAATCGATACAGTGTCCATAATGTTAATGCTTTCCCCAGTAATGAGTACAGAGTCCATGAAGTTAATGATGTAATCAATAGAGTGTCGGTAAAGATATTTCTGTCCTCTGTAATCATTACAGGGTCCATGAAGTTAATTCTGTCCTCTGTAATCAGTACAGGGTTCATGAAGTTCATGCTGTCCTCTGTAATCATTACAGGGTCCATAAAGTTCATGCTGTGCTCTGTAATCAGTACAGGGTCCATGAAGTTCATGTTGTCTTCTTTAATCTGTATGGGGTCCATGAAGTTAATTCTGTCCTCTGTAATCAGTACATGGTCCACGAAGTTCATGGTGTCTTCTTTAATCTGTACGGGGTCCATGAGGTTAATTCTGTGCTCTGTGATCATAACAGGGTCTATGAAGTTCATGCTGTGCTCTGTAATCAGTACAGGGTCCATGAAGATCATGCTGTCCACTGAAATCATTACAGTGTCCATGAGGTTAATACTGTACTCTGTAATCAGAACAGAGTCCATTAAGTTCATGCTGTCCAATGTAATCAGTAAAGGGTCCATGAAGTTCATGCTGCACTCTGTAATCATTTCAGGGTCCATTAAGTTCATGCTATCCTCTGTAATCAGTACAGTGTCCATGAAGTTCATGCTGTCCTCTGTAATCATTGCAGGGTCCATGAAGTTCATGCTGTGCTCTGTAATCAGTACAGGGTCCATGAAGTTCATGCTGTCCTTTGTAATCATTACAGGGTCCATGAAGTTCATGCTGTCTTCTTTAATCTGCACGGGGTCCATGAAGTTAATTCTGTCCTATGTAAATGCTACAGGGTCCATAATGTTAATTCTGTCCTCTGTAATCAGTACAGGGTCCATGAAGTTAATTCTGTCCTATGTAATCAGTACAGGGTCCATGAAGTTCATGCTGTCCTCTGTAATCATTACAGGGTCCATAAAGTTCATGCTGTGCTCTGTAATCAGTACAAGGTCCATGTATTTCATGGTGTCTTCTTTAATCTGTACGGGGTCCATGAGGTTAATTCTGTGCTCTGTAATCATAACAGGGTTCATTAATTTTATGCTGTCTTCTGTAATCAGTACAGGGTCCATGAAGTTCATGCTCTCCTCTGTAATCATTACAGGGTCAATGAAATTCATGCTGTCCTCTGAAATCATTACAGGGTCCATGAAGTTAATTCTGTCCTATGTAATAAGTACAGGGTCCATGAAGTTCATGCTGTCCTCTGTAATCATTATAGGGTCCATAAAGTTCATGCTGTGCTCTGTAATCAGTACCAGGTCCATGTATTTCATGTTGTCTTCTTTAATCTGTACGGGGTCCATGAAGTTAATTCTCTCCTCTGTAATCAGTACAGGGTCCACGAAGTTCATGGTGTCTTCTTTAATCTGTACGTGGTCCATGAGTTTAATTCTGTGCTCTTTAATCATAACAGGGTCCATGAAGTTCATGCTGTGCCCTGTGATCAGTACCGTGTCCATGAAGTTAAAACTGTCCTCTGTAATCAAAACAGCGTCCATGAAGTAAATTTGGGAATCAGTACATCGTCCATGATTTTAAAGCTGCCCTCTGTAATCAGTACAGGGTCCAGGAAGTTAATACTGTCCTCTGTAATCAGTACGGGGTCCATGAAGTTAATGCTGTAATCAGTACGGTGTCCATAATGTTAATGCTGTCCCCAGTAATCAGTGCAGAGTCCATGAAGTTAATGATGTAATCAATAGAGGGTCGGTAAAGTTATTTCTGTCCTCTGTAATCATTACAGGGTCCATGAAGATAATTCTGTCCTATGTAATCAGTACAGGGTCCATGCAGTTCATGCTGTCCTCTGTAATCATCACAGGGTCCATATAGCTCATGCAGTGCTCTGTAATCAGTACAAGGTCCATGTATTTCATGTTGTCTTCTTTAATCTGTACGGGTCCATGAAGTTAATTCTCTCCTCTGTAATCAGTACAGGGTCTACGAAGTTCATGGTGTCTTCTTTAATCTGTACGTGGTCCAGGAATTTAATAATGTCCTATGTAAATACTACAGGGTCCATAATGATATTTCTGTCCTCTGCAATCAGTACAGGGTCCATGAAGTTAACTCTGTCCTCTGTAATCAAAACAGCGTCCATGAAGTAAATTTGGGAATCAGTACATCGTCCATGATTTTAAAGCTGCCATCTGTAATCAGTACAGGGTCCAGGAAGTTAATACTGTCCTCTGTAATCAGTACAGGGTCCATGAGGTTAATTCTGTACTCTGTAATCAGTACAGGGTCCACGAAGTTCATGGTGTCTTCTTTAATCTGTACGGGGTCCATGAGGTTAATTCTGTGCTCTGTAATCATATCAGGATCCATGACGTTCATGCTGTGTCCTGTAATCAGTACAGGGTCCATGAAGATCATGCTGTCCACTGTAATCATTACAGGGTCCATGAGGTTAATTCTGTACTCTGTAATCAGAACACGGTCCATTAAGTTCATGCTGTCCTCTGTAATCAGTACAGGGTCCATGAAGTTCATGCTCTCCTCTGTAATCATTACAGGGACCATTAAGTTCATGCTGTCCTCTGTAATCAGTACAGGGTCCATGAGGTTAATTCTGTACTCTGGAATCAGAACAGGGTCAATGAAGTTCATGCTGTCCCCTGAAATCATTACAGTGTCCATGAAGTTCATGCTGTGCTCTGTAATCAGAACAGGGTCCATGAAGTTCATGCTGTCTTCTTTAATCTGTACTGGGTCCAGGAATTTAATTCTGTCCTATGTAAATACTACAGGGTCCATAATGTTATTTCTGTCCTCTGCAATCAGTACAGGGTCCATGAAGTTAACACTGTCCTCTGTAATCAAAACTGCGTCCATGAAGTAAATTTGGGAATCAGTACATCGTCCATGATTTTAAAGCTGCCCTCTGTAATCAGTACAGTGTCCAGGAAGTTATTACTGTCCTCTGTAATCTGTACGGGGTCCATGAATTTAATTCTGTAATCAGTACAGAGTCCATAATGTTAATGCTGTCCCCAGTAATCATTACAGGGTCCATGAAGTTCATGCTGTCTTCTTTAATCTGCACGGCGTCCATGAAGTTAATGATGTAATCAATCGACGGTCGGTAAAGTTATTTCTGTCCTCTGTAATCATTACAGGGTCCATGAAGTTAATTCAGTCCTCTGTAATCAGTACAGGGTTCATGAAGTTCATGCTGTCCTCTGTAATCATTACAGGGACCATAAAGTTCATGCTGTGCTCTGTAATCAATACAGGGTCCATGAAGTTCATGCTGTCTTCTTTAATCTGTACAGGGTCCATGAAGTTAATTCTGTCCTATGTAAATACTACTGTGTCCATAATGTTAATTCTGTCCTCTGTAATCAGTACAGAGTCCATGAAGTTAACACTGTCCTCTGTAATCAAAACAGCGTCCATGATGTTAATTTTGGGAATCAGTACATCGTCCATGATTTTAAAGCTGTCCTCTGTAATCAGTACAGGGTCTATGAAGTTTATTCTGTCCTCTGTAATCTGTACAGGGGTCATGAATTTAATTGTGTCCGCTGTCATCAGTACGGGGTCCATGAAGTTAATTCTGTCCTCTGTAATCAGTACGGGGTCCATGAAGTTAATTCTGTCCTCTGTAATCTCTACATGGTACATGAAGTTAATTCTGTCCTATTTAATCACTACAGGGTCCATGAAGTTAATTCTGTCCTCTGTCATCAGTACGGGGTCTATGAAGTTAATTCTGTCCTGTGTCATCAGTACTGGGTCCATGAAGTTAATTCTGTCCTATGTCATCAGTACAGGGTCCAAGAAGTTAATTCTGTCCTCTGTAATCATTACAGTGTCCATGAAGTTAATTCTGTCCTCTGTAATCTCTACATGGTCGATGTAGTTAATTCTGTCCTCTGTAATCAGTACAGGCTCCATGAAGTTAATTCTGTCCTCTGTAATCTTTACAGGGTCCATGAAGTTAATTCTGTCCTCTGTAATCATTACAGTGTCCATGAAGTTAATTCTGTCCTCTGTAATCTCTACATGGTCCATGTAGTTATTTCTGTACTCTGTAATCAGTACAGGGTCCATGAAGTGAATACTGACCTCTGTAATCTGTACTGGTTCCATTAAGTTAATTCTGTCCTCTGTCATCAGTACGGGGTCCATTAAGTTAATTCTGTCCTCTGTCATCAGTACACGCTCCATGAAGTTTATTCTGTTCTCTGTAATCTCTAAATGGGCCATGAAGTTAATTCTGTCCTCTGTAATCACTACAGGGTCCATGAAGTTAATTCTGTCCTCTGTAATCTCTACATGGTCCATGAAGTTAATTCTGTCCTCTGTAATCAGTACATGGTCCATGAAGTTAATTCTGTCCTCTTTCATCAGTACGGGGTCCATGAAGTTAATTCTGTCCTCTGTAATCTGTACAGGGTCCATGAAGTTAATTTTGTCCTCTGTCATCTGTACAGGGTCCATGAAGTTAATTCTGTCCTCTGTAATAAGTACAGGGTCCATGAAATTAATTCTGTATTCAAGACAGGGTCAATGAAGTTAATTCTGTAATCAATATAGGCTTCATGAAGTTAATTCTGTAATCAGTGCAGGGTCCATGAAGTTTATACTGTTCTCTGTAATCACTACAGGGTCCAAAAAGTTAATTCCGTCCTCTGTAATCAGTACAGGGTCCATGAAGTTAATTCTGTCCTATGTCATCAGTACGGGGTCCATGATATTTATTCTGTCCTCTGTAATCAGTACTTGGTCCATGTGGTTAGTTCTGTCCTTTGTAATCAGTACAGGGTCCATGAAGTTAATTCTGTCCTCTGTAATCAGTACAGGGTTCATGAAGTTATTTCTGTCCTCTGTACTCAGTACAGGGTCCATGAAGAGAATACTGACCTCTGTAATCTGTACTGGTTTCATGAAGTTAATTCTGTTCTCTGTCATCAGTACGGGGTCCATGATGTTTATTCTGTCCTCTGTAATCAGTACTTGGTCCATGTGGTTAGTTCTGTCCTTTGTAATCTGTACAGGGTCCATGAAGTTAATTTTGTGCTCTGTCATCAGTACATGGTCTATTAAGTTAATTCTGTCCTATGTCATCAGTACGGGGAGCATGAAGTTAACTCTGTCCTCTGTAATCTGAACAGGGTCCATGAATTTAATTTTGTCCTCTGTAATCTCTACATGGTCTATGAAGTTAATTCTGTCCTCTGTAATCAGTACAGGGTCCATGAAGTTAATTCTGTCCTCTGTCATCAGTACAGGGTCTATGAAGTTTATTCTGTAATCTGTACAGGGGACATAAAGTTAATTCTGTCCTCTGTAATCTGTACAGGATCCATGAAGTTAATTTTGTCCTCTGTCATCAGTACAGGGTCCATGAAGTTAATTCTGTCCTATGTCATCAGTACGGGGTCCATGAAGTTAATTCTGTCCTCTGTAATCAATAAAGTGTTCATGAAGTTAATTCTGTCCTCTGTAATCTCTACATGGTCCATGAAGTTAATTCGGTCCTCTTTAACAGTACAGGGTCCATGAAGTTAATTCTGTCCTCTGTCATCAGTACGGGGTCCATGAAGTTAATTCTGTCCTCTGTAATCAGTACGGGGTCCATGAAGTTAATTCTGCCCTCTGTCAGCAGTACGGGGTCTGTGAAGATAATTCTGTCCTCTGTAATCTGTACAGGGTCTATGAAGTTAATTTTGTCCTCTGTCATCAGTACAGGGTCCATGAAGTTAATTCTGTCCTATGTCATCAGTACAGGGTCCAAGAAGTTAATTCTGTCCTCTGTAATCATTACAGTGTCCATGAAGTTAATTCTGTCCTCTGTAATCAGTACAGGGTTCATGAAGTTATTTCTGATCTCCGTAATCAGTACAGTGTCCATGAAGTTAATTCTGTCCTCTGTAATCTGTACTGGTTCCATGAAGTTAATTCTGTTCTCTGTCATCAGTACGGGGTCCATGATGTTTATTCTGTCCTCTGTAATCAGTATTTGGTCCATGAGGTTTGTTCTGTCCTTTTTAATCTGTACAGGGTCCATGAAGTTAATTTTGTCCTCTGTAATATGTACAGGGTCCATGAATTTAATTTTGTCCTCTGTCAACAGTACGGGGTCCGTGAAGTTAATTCTGTCCTCGGTAATCTCTACATGGTCCATGAAGTTAATTCTGTCCTCTGTCATCAGTATGGGGTGCATGAATTTTATTCTGTCCTCTGTAAACTGTACAGGGGCCATGAAGTTAATTCTGTCCTCTGTAATCTGTACAGGGTCCATGAAGTTAATTTTCTCCTCTGTAATCTTTACAGTGTCCATGAAGTTAATTTTGTCCTCTGTCATCAGTACAGCGTCCATGAAGTTAATTCTGTCCTATGTCATCAGCACAGGGTCCAAGAAGTTAATTCTGTCCTCTGTAATCAGTACAGGGTCCATGAAGTTAATTCTGTCCTCTGTAATCTGTACAGTATCGATGAAGTTAATTTTGTCCTCTGTCATCAGTACATGATCCATGAAGTTAATTTTGTCCTCCGTCATCAGTACAGGGTCCATGAAGTTAATTCTGTCCTCTGTAATCTGTACAGTATCCATGAAGTTAATTTTGTCCTCTGTCATCAGTACAGGGTCCATGAAGTTAATTCTGTCCTATGTCATCAGTACGGGGAGCATGAAGTTCATTCTGTCCTCTGTAATCTGTACAGGGACCATGAATTTAATTGAGTCCTCTGTCATCAGTACATGGTCCATGAAGTTAATTCTGCCCTATGTCATCAGAACGGGGAGCATGAAGTTAATTCTGTCCTCTGTAATCTGTACAGGGTCCATGAATTTAATTTTGTCCTCTGTCATCAGTATGGGGTCCATGAAGTTAATTCTGTCCTCGGTAATCTCTATATGGTCCATGAAGATAATTCTGTCCTCTGTCATCAGTACGGGGTCCATGAATTTTATACTGTCCTCTGTAAACTGTACAGGGGCCATGAAGTTAATTCTGTCCTCTGTAATCTGTACTGGTTCCATGAAGTTAATTCTGTCCTCTGTAATAAGTACAGGGTCCATGAAATTAATTCTGTATTCAAGACAGGGTCAATGAAGTTAATTCTGTAATCAATATAGGCTTCATGAAGTTAATTCTGTAATCAGTGCAGGGTCCATGAAGTTTATACTGTTCTCTGTAATCACTACAGGGTCCAAGAAGTTAATTCCGTCCTCTGTAATCAGTACAGGGTCCATGAAGTTAATTCTGTCCTATGTCATCAGTACGGGGTCCATGATATTTATTCTGTCCTCTGTAATCAGTACTTGGTCCATGTGGTTAGTTCTGTCCTTTGTAATCAGTACAGGGTCCATGAAGTTAATTCTGTCCTCTGTAATCAGTACAGGGTTCATGAAGTTATTTCTGTCCTCTGTACTCAGTACAGGGTCCATGAAGAGAATACTGACCTCTGTAATCTGTACTGGTTTCATGAAGTTAATTCTGTTCTCTGTCATCAGTACGGGGTCCATGATGTTTATTCTGTCCTCTGTAATCAGTACTTGGTCCATGTGGTTAGTTCTGTCCTTTGTAATCTGTACAGGGTCCATGAAGTTAATTCTGTCCTCTGTAATCAGTACAGGGTTCATGAAGTTATTTCTGATCTCCGTAATCAGTACAGTGTCCATGAAGTTAATTCTGTCCTCTGTAATCTGTACTGGTTCCATGAAGTTAATTCTGTTCTCTGTCATCAGTACGGGGTCCATGATGTTTATTCTGTCCTCTGTAATCAGTACTTGGTCCATGTGGTTAGTTCTGTCCTTTGTAATCTGTACAGGGTCCATGAAGTTAATTTTGTGCTCTGTCATCAGTACATGGTCTATTAAGTTAATTCTGTCCTATGTCATCAGTACGGGGAGCATGAAGTTAACTCTGTCCTCTGTAATCTGAACAGGGTCCATGAATTTAATTTTGTCCTCTGTCATCAGTACGGGTTCCATGAAGTTAGTTCTGTCCTCTGTAATCATTACAGTGTCCATGAAGTTAATTCTGTCCTCTGTAATCTCTACATGGTCTATGAAGTTAATTCTGTCCTCTGTAATCAGTACAGGGTCCATGAAGTTAATTCTGTCCTCTGTCATCAGTACAGGGTCTATGAAGTTTATTCTGTAATCTGTACAGGGGACATAAAGTTAATTCTGTCCTCTGTAATCTGTACAGGATCCATGAAGTTAATTTTGTCCTCTGTCATCAGTACAGGGTCCATGAAGTTAATTCTGTCCTATGTCATCAGTACGGGGTCCATGAAGTTAATTCTGTCCTCTGTAATCAATAAAGTGTTCATGAAGTTAATTCTGTCCTCTGTAATCTCTACATGGTCCATGAAGTTAATTCGGTCCTCTTTAACAGTACAGGGTCCATGAAGTTAATTCTGTCCTCTGTCATCAGTACGGGGTCCATGAAGTTAATTCTGTCCTCTGTAATCAGTACGGGGTCCATGAAGTTAATTCTGCCCTCTGTCAGCAGTACGGGGTCTGTGAAGATAATTCTGTCCTCTGTAATCTGTACAGGGTCTATGAAGTTAATTTTGTCCTCTGTCATCAGTACAGGGTCCATGAAGTTAATTCTGTCCTATGTCATCAGTACAGGGTCCAAGAAGTTAATTCTGTCCTCTGTAATCTGTACAGTATCGATGAAGTTAATTTTGTCCTCTGTCATCAGTACATGATCCATGAAGTTAATTTTGTCCTCCGTCATCAGTACAGGGTCCATGAAGTTAATTCTGTCCTCTGTAATCTGTACAGGATCCATGAAGTTAATTTTGTCCTCTGTCATCAGTACAGGGTCCATGAAGTTAATTCTGTCCTATGTCATCAGTACGGGGAGCATGAAGTTCATTCTGTCCTCTGTAATCTGTACAGGGACCATGAATTTAATTGAGTCCTCTGTCATCAGTACATGGTCCATGAAGTTAATTCTGCCCTGTGTCATCAGAACGGGGAGCATGAAGTTAATTCTGTCCTCTGTAATCTGTACAGGGTCCATGAATTTAATTTTGTCCTCTGTCATCAGTATGGGGTCCATGAAGTTAATTCTGTCCTCGGTAATCTCTATATGGTCCATGAAGATAATTCTGTCCTCTGTCATCAGTACGGGGTCCATGAATTTTATACTGTCCTCTGTAAACTGTACAGGGGCCATGAAGTTAATTCTGTCCTCTGTAATCTGTACAGGAACCATGAAGTTAATTTCGTCCTCGGTCATCAGTACGGGGTCCATGAAGTTCATTCTGTCCTCTGTAATCATTACAGTATCCTTGAAGTTAATTCTGTCCTCAGTAATCTTTACAGGGTCCATGAAGTTAATTCTGTCCTCTGTAATCATTACAGTGTCCATGAAGTTAATTCTGTCCTCTGTAATCTCTACATGGTCCATGTAGTTAATTCTGTCCTCTGTAATCAGTACAGGGTCCATGAAGTTAATTCTGTCCTCTGTAATCTGTACAGGGTCCATGAAGTTAATTTTGTCCTCTGTCATCAGTACAGGGTCCATGAAGTTAATTCTGTCCTCTGTAATCAGTACGGGGTCCATGAAGTTAATTCTCTCCTCTGTCATCTGTACGCGGTTTATGAAGTTTATTCTGTCCTCTGTAATCTGTACAGGGTCCATGAAGTTAATTTTGTCCTCTGTCATCAGTACAGGTTCCATGAGGTTAATTCTGTCCAATGTCATCAGTACAGGGTCCATGAAATTAATTCTGTATTCAAGAAAGGGTCAATGAAGTTAATTCTGTAATCAATATAGGCTTCATAAAGTTAATTCTGTAATCAGTGCAGGGTCCATGAAGTTTATACTGTTCTCTGTAATCAGTACAGGGTACATAATGTTAATTCAGTCCGTTGTGGTCAGTACGGGGTGCATGAAGTTAAGTCTGTAATCAATACAGCATCCATGACGTTAACTATGTAATCAGTACATGTTCCATGATGTTAATTCTGTCCTCTGTAATAAGTACAGTGTCCATGAAGTTAATTCTGTAATCAATACAGGGTCCATGAAGTTAATTCTGTCCTCTGTAATCAGTGCAGGGCCCATGAAATTAATTCTGTAATCTCTACATGGTCCATGTAGTTAATTCTGTCCTCTGTAATCAGTACAGTGTCCATGAAGTTAATTCTGTCCTCTGTAATCAGTACAGGGTTCATGAAGTTATTTCTGTCCTCTGTAATCAGTACAGGGATCATGAAGTTCATTCTGTCCTCTGTAATCTGTACAGGGTCCATGAATTTAATTGTGTCCGCTGTCATCAGTACGGGGTCCATGAAGTTAATTCTGTCCTCTGTAATCATTAAAGTGTTCATGAAGTTAATTCTGTCCTCTGTAATCTCCACATGGTCCATGAAGTTAATTCTGTCCTCTTTAATCAGTACAGGGTCCATGAAGTTAATTCTGTCCTCTGTCATCAGTACGGGGTCCATGAAGTTATTTCTGTCCTCTCTAATCAGTACGGGGCCCATGAAGTTAATTCTGTCCTCTGCCATCAGTACGGGGTCCATGAAGTTAATTCTGTCCTCTGTAATCAGTACGGGGTCCATGAAGTTAATTCTGTCCTCTGTCATCAGTACAAGGTCCATGTGGTTAATTCTGTCCTATGTCATCAGTACAGGGTCCAAGAAGTTAATTCTGTCCTCTGTAATCATTACAGTGTCCATGAAGTTAATTCTGTCCTCTGTAATCTCTACATGGTCCATGTAGTTAATTCTGTTCTCTGTCATCAGTACGGGGTCCATGATGTTTATTCTGTCCTCTGTAATCAGTACTTGGTCCATGAGGTTAGTTCTGTCCTTTTTAATCTGTACAGGGTCCATGAAGTTAATTTTGTCCACTGTAATCTGTACAGGGTACATGAATTTAATTTTGTCCTCTGTCATCAGTACGGGGACCATGAAGTTAATTCTGTCCTCTGTAATCATAACAGTGTCCATGAAGTTAATTCTGTCCTCTGTAATCTCTACATGGTCCATGAAGTTAATTCTGTCCTCTGTAATATGTACAGGATCCATGAAGTTAATTTTGTCCTCTGTCATCAGTACAGGGTCCATGAAGCTAATTCTGTCCTCTGTAATCTGTACAGGATCCATGAAGTTAATTTTGTCCTCTGTCATCAGTACAAGGTCCATGAAGTTAATTCTGTCCACTGTAATCTGTACAGGATCCACGAAGTTAATTTTGTCCTATGTCCTCAGTACGGGGAGCATGAAGTTAATTCTGTCCTCTGTAATCAGTACGGGGTCCATGAAGTTAATTCTCTCCTCTGTCATCTGTACGCGGTTTATGAAGTTTATTCTGTCCTCTGTAATCTGTACTGGGTCCATGAAGTTAATTTTGTCCTCTGTCATCAGTACAGGTTCCATGAGGTTAATTCTGTCCAATGTCATCAGTACAGGGTCCATGAAATTAATTCTGTATTCAAGGCAGGGTCAATGAAGTTAATTCTGTAATCAATATAGGCTTCATAAAGTTAATTCTGTAATCAGTGCAGGGTCCATGATGTTTATACTGTTCTCTGTAATCAGTACAGGGTACATAATGTTAATTCAGTCCGCTGTGGTCAGTACGGGGTGCATGAAGTTAAGTCTGTAATCAATACAGCATCCATGACGTTAACTATGTAATCAGTACATGTTCCATGATGTTAATTCTGTCCTCTGTAATAAGTACAGTGTCCATGAAGTTAATTCTGTAATCAATACAGGGTCCATGAAGTTAATTCTGTCCTCTGTATTCAGTGCAGGGTCCATGAAGTTAATTCTGTAATCTCTACATTGTCCATGTAGTTAATTCTGTCCTCTGTAATCAGTACAGTGTCCATGAAGTTAATTCTGTCCTCTGTAATCAGTACAGGGTTCATGAAGTTATTTCTGTCCTCTGTAATCAGTACAGGGTTCATGAAGTTCATTCTGTCCTCTGTAATCTGTACAGGGTCCATGAATTTAATTGTGTCCGCTGTCATCAGTACGGGGTCCATGAAGTTAATTCTGTCCTCTGTAATCATTAAAGTGTTCATGAAGTTAATTCTGTCCTCTGTAATCTCCACATGGTCCATGAAGTTAATTCTGTCCTCTTTAATCAGTACAGGGTCCATGAAGTTAATTCTGTCCTCTGCCATCAGTACGGGGTCCATGAAGTTAATTCTGTCCTCTCTAATCAGTACGGGGTCCATGAAGTTAAATCTGTCCTCTGTCATCAGTACGGGGTCCATGATGTTTATTCTGTCCTCTGTAATCAGTACTTGGTCCATGAGGTTAGTTCTGTCCTTTTTAATCTGTACAGGGTCCATGAAGTTAATTTTGTTCTCTGTCATCAGTACAGGGTCCATGAAGTTAATTCTGTCCTATGTCATCAGTACGGGGAGCATGAAGTTAATTCTGTCCTCTGTAATCTGTACAGGGTCCATGAATTTAATTTTGTCCTCTGTCATCAGTACGGGGACCATGAAGTTAATTCTGTCCTCTGTAATCATAACAGTGTCCATGAAGTTAATTCTGTCCTCTGTAATCTCTACATGGTCCATGAAGTTAATTCTGCCCTCTGTAATCAGTACAGGGTCCATGAAGTTAATTCTGTCCTCTGTAATCTGTACAGGATCCATGAAGTTAATTTTGTCCTCTGTCATCAGTACTGGGTCCATGAAGTTAATTCTGTCCTCTGTAATCAGTACTTGGTCCATGAGGTTAGTTCCGTCCTTTTTAATCTGTACAGGGTCCATGAAGTTAATTTTGACCTCTGTCATCAGTACAGGGTCCATGAAGTTAATTCTGACCTATGTCATCAGTACGGGGAGCATGAAGTTAATTCTGTCCTCTGTAATCATAACAGTGTCCATGAAGTTAATTCTGTCCTCTGTAATCTCTACATGGTCCATGAAGTTAATTCTGTCCTCTGTAATCAGTACAGGGTCCATGAAGTTAATTCTGTCCTCTGTAATCTGTACAGGATCCATGAAGTTAATTTTGTCCTCTGTCATCAGTACAGGGTCCATGAAGCTAATTCTGTCCTGTGTAATCTGTAAAGGATCCATGAAGTTAATTTTGTCCTCTGTCATCAGTACAGGTTCCATGAGGTTAATTCTGTCCAATGTCATCAGTACAGGGTCCATGAAATTAATTCTGTATTCAAGACAGGGTCAATGAAGTTAATTCTGTAATCAATATAGGCTTCATAAAGTTAATTCTGTAATCAGTGCAGGGTCCATGAAGTTTATACTGTTCTCTGTAATCAGTACAGGGTACATAATGTTAATTCAGTCCGCTGTGGTCAGTACGGGGTGCATGAAGTTAAGTCTGTAATCAATACAGCATCCATGACGTTAACTATGTAATCAGTACATGTTCCATGATGTTAATTCTGTCCTCTGCAATAAGTACAGTGTCCATGAAGTTAATTCTGTAATCAATACAGGGTCCATGAAGTTAATTCTGTCCTCTGTAATCAGTGCAGGGTCCATGAAGTTAATTCTGTAATCTCTACATGGTCCATGTAGTTAATTCTGTCCTCTGTAATCAGTACAGTGTCCATGAAGTTAATTCTGTCCTCTGAAATCAGTACAGGGTTCATGAAGTTCATCCTGTCCTCTGTAATCTGTACAGGGTCCATGAATTTAATTGTGTCCGCTGTCATCAGTACGGGGTCCATGAAGTTAATTCTGTCCTCTGTAATCATTAAAGTGTTCATGAAGTTAATTCTGTCCTCTGTAATCTCCACATGGTCCATGAAGTTAATTCTGTCCTCTTTAATCAGTACAGTGTCCATGAAGTTAATTCTGTCCTCTGTCATCAGTACGGGGACCATGAAGTTAATTCTGTCCTCTCTAATCAGTACGGGGTCCATGAAGTTAAATCTGTCCTCTGTCATCAGTACGGGGTCCATGATGTTTATTCTGTCCTCTGTAATCAGTACTTGGTCCATGAGGTTAGTTCTGTCCTTTTTAATCTGTACAGGGTCCATGAAGTTAATTTTGTTCTCTGTCATCAGTACAGGGTCCATGAAGTTAATTCTGTCCTATGTCATCAGTACGGGGAGCATGAAGTTAATTCTGTCCTGTGTAATCTGTACAGGGTCCATGAATTTAATTGTGTCCTCTGTCATCAGTACAGGATCAATGACGTTAATTTTGCCCTCTGTCATCAGTACGGGGTCCATGAAGTTCATTCTGTCCTCTGTAATCATTACAGTGTCCTTGAAGTTAATTCAGTCCTCTGTAATCTTTATAGTGTCCATGAAGTTAATTTTGTCCTCTGTCATCAGTACAGGGTCCATGAATTTAATTCTGTCCTATGTCATCAGCACAGGGTCCAAGAAGTTAATTCTGTCCTCTGTAATCATTACAGTGTCCAAGAAGTTAATTCTGTCCTCTGTAAACTCTACATGGTCTGTGTAGTTAATTCTGTCCTTTGTAATCAGTACAGGGTCCATGAAGTTAATTCTGTCCTCTGTAATCTGTACAGGATCCATGAAGTTAATTTTGTCCTCTCTCATCAGTACAGTGTCCATGAAGTTAATTCTGTCCTCTGTAATCTTTAAAGGGTCTATGAATTTAATTGAGTCCTCTGTCATCAGTACAGGGTCCATGAAGTTAATTCTGTCCTATGTCATCAGTACGGGGAGCATGAAGTTAATTCTGTCCTCTGTAATCTGTACAGGGTCCATGAATTTAATTTTGTCCTCTGTCATCAGTACGGGGTCCATGAAATTAATTCTGTCCTCGGTAATCTCTATATGGTCCAGGAAGTTAATTCTGTCCTCTGTCATCAGTACGGGGTCCATGAATTTTATACTGTCCTCTGTAAACTGTACAGGGGCCATGAAGTTAATTCTGTCCTCTGTAATCTGTACAGGAAGCATGAAGTTAATTTTGTCCTCGGTCATCAGTACGGGGTCCATGAAGTTCATTCTGTCCTCTGTAATCATTACAGTGTCCTTGAAGTTAATTCTGTCCTCTGTAATCTTTACAGGGTCCATGAAGTTAATTCTGTCCTCTGTAATCATTACAGTGTCCATGAAGTTAATTCTGTCCTCTGTAATCTCTACATGGTCCATGTAGTTAATTCTGTCCTCTGTAATCAGTACAGGGTCCATGAAGTTAATTCTGTCCTCTGTAATCAGTACAGGGTCCATGAAGTTAATTTTCTACTCTGTCATCAGTACAGGGTCCATGAAGTTAATTCTGTCCTATGTCATCAGCACAGGTTCCAAGAAGTTAATTCTGTCCTCTGTAATCATTACTGTGTCCATGAAGTTAATTCTGTCCTCTGTAAATTCTACATGGTCAATGTAGTTAATGCTGTCGTCTGTAATCATTACAGGGTCCATGAAGTTAATTCTGTCCTCTGTTATCTCTAATGGACCATGAAGTTAATTCTGTCCTCTGTAATCTGTACGGGGTCCATGAAGTTAATTCTCTCCTCTGTCATCTGTACGCGGTTTATGAAGTTTATTCTGTCCTCTGTAATCTGTACAGGGTCCATGAAGTTAATTTTGTCCTCTGTCATCAGTCCAGGGTCCATGTGGTTAGTTCTGTCCTTTGTAATCAGTACAGGGTCCATGAAGTTAATTTTGTCCTCTGTCATCAGTACAGGGTCCATGAGGTTAATTCTGTCCAATGTCATCAGTACAGGATCCATGAAATTAATTCTGTATTCAAGACAGGGTCAATGAAGTTAATTCTGTAATCAATATAGGCTTCATAAAGTTAATTCTGTAATCAGTGCAGGGTCCATGAAGTTTATACTGTTCACTGTAATCAGTACAGGGTACATAATGTTAATTCAGTCCGCTGTGGTCAGTACCGGGTGCATGAAGTTAAGTCTGTAATCAATACAGCATCCATGATGTTAATTATGTAATCAGTACATGTTCCATGAAGTTAATTCTGTCCTCTGTAATAAGTACAGTGTCCATGAAGTTAATTCTGTAATCAATACAGGGTCCATGAAGTTAATTCTGTCCTCTGCAATCAGTACAGGGTCCTTGAAGTTAATTCTGTAATCTCTACATGGTCCATGTAGTTAATTCTGTCCTCTGTAATCAGTACCGTGTCCATGAAGTTAATTCTGTACACTGTAATCAGTACAGGGTTCATGAAGTTATTTCTGTCCTCTGTAATCAGTACAGGGTTCATGAAGTTCATTCTGTCCTCTGTAATCTGTACAGGGTCCATGAAGTTAATTTTGTCCTCTGTCATCAGTACAGGGTCCATGAGGTTAATTCTGTCCTATGTCATCAGTACAGGGTTCAAGAAGTTAATTCTGTCCTCTGTAATCATTACAGTGTCCATGAAGTTAATTCTGTCCTCTGTAATCTCTACATGGTCCATGTAGTTAATTCTGTACTCTGTAATCAGTACAGGGTCCATGATGTTTATTCTGTCCTCTGTAATCAGTACTTGGTCCATGTGGTTAGTTCTGTCCTTTTTAATCTGTACAGGGTCCATGAAGTTAATTTTGTCCTCTGTCATCAGTACAGGTTCCATGAAGTTAATTCTGTCCTATGTCATCAGTACGGGGAGCATGAAGTTAATTCTGTCCTCTGTAATCTGTACAGGGTCCATGAAGTTAATTCTGTCCTCTGTAATCTGTACAGGATCCATGAAGTTAATTTTGTTCTCTGTCATCAGTACAGGGTCCATGAAGTTAATGCTGTCCTATTTCATCAGTACCAGGAGCATGAAGTTAATTCTGTCCTCTGTAATCTGTACAGGGTCCATGAAGTTAATTTTGTCCTCTGTCATCAGTACAGGGTCAATGAAGTTAATTTCTTCCTCTGTCATCAGTACAGGGTCCATGAAGTTAATTCTGTCCTATGTCATCAGTACGGGGAGCATGAAGTTAATTCTGTCCTCTGTAATCTCAACATGGTCCATGTAGTTAATTCTGTCCTCTGTAATCAGCACAGGGTCCATGAAGTTAATTCTGTCCTCTGTAATCAGTCCAGGGTTCATGAAGTTATTTCTGTCCTCTGTAATCAGTACAGGGTCCATGAAATGAATACTGACCTCTGTAATCTGTACTGGTTCCATTAAGTTAATTCTGTCCTCTGTCAACAGTACGGGGTCCATTAAGTTAATTCTGTCCTCTGTCATCAGTACAGGGTCTATGAAGTTTATTCTGTCCTCTGTAATCTGTACAGGGGTCATGATTTTAATTGTGTCCGCTGTCATCAGTACGGGGTCCATGAAGTTAATTCTGTCCTCGGTAATCTCTATATGGTCCAGGAAGTTAATTCTGTCCTCTGTCATCTGTACGGGGTCCATGAATTTTATACTGTCCTCTGTAAACTGTACAGGGGCCATGAAGTTAATTCTGTCCTCTGTAATCTGTACAGGAACCATGAAGTTAATTTTGTCCTCGCTCATCAGTACGAGGTCCATGAAGTTCATTCTGTCCTCTGTAATCATTACAGTGTCCTTGAAGTTAATTCTGTCCTCTGTAATCTCTACATGGTCCATGTAGTTAATTCTGTCCTCTGTAATCAGTACAGGGTCCATGAAGTTAATTCTGTCCTCTGTAATCAGTACAGGGTCCATGAAGTTAATTTTCTCCTCTGTCATCAGTACAGGGTCCATGAAGTTAATTCTGTCCTATGTCATCAGCACAGGTTCCAAGAAGTTAATTCTGTCCTCTGTATATTCTACATGGTCAATGTAGTTAATGCTGTCGTCTGTAATCATTACAGTGTCCATGAAGTTAATTCTGTCCTCTGTTATCTCTAGTGCTCCATGAAGTTAATTCTGTCCTCTGTAATCTGTACGGGGTCCATGAAGTTAATTCTCTCCTCTGTCATCTGTACGCGGTTTATGAAGTTTATTCTGTCCTCTGTAATCTGTACAGGGTCCATGAAGTTAATTTTGTCCTCTGTCATCAGTACAGGGTCCATGAGGTTAATTCTGTCCAATGTCATCAGTACAGGGTCCATGAAATTAATTCTGTATTCAAGACAGGGTCAATGAAGTTAATTCTGTAATCAATATAGGCTTCATAAAGTTAATTCTGTAATCAGTGCAGGGTCCATGAAGTTTATACTGTTCTCTGTAATCACTACAGGGTACATAATGTTAATTCAGTCCTCTGTGGTCAGTACGGGGTGCATGAAGTTAAGTCTGTAATCAATACAGCATCCATGATGTTAATTATGTAATCAGTACATGTTCCATGAAGTTAATTCCATCCTCTGTAATCAGTACAGGGTCCATGAAGTGAATACTGACCTCTGTAATCTGTACTGGTTCCATGAAGTTAATTCTGTTCTCTGTCATCAGTACGGGGTCCATGATGTTTATTCTGTCCTCTGTAATCAGTACTTGGTCCATGTGGTTAGTTCTGTCCTTTGTAATCTGTACAGTGTCCATGAATTTAATTCTGTTCTCTGTCATCAGTACGGGTTCCATGATGTTTATTCTGTCCTCTGTAATCAGTACTTGGTCCATGTGGTTAGTTCTGTCCTTTGTAATCAGTACAGGGTCCATGAAGTTAATTCTGTCCTCTGTCATCAGTACAGGGTCTATGACGTTTATTCTGTCCTCTGTAATCTGTACAGGGGTCATGATTTTAATTGTGTCTGCTGTCATCAGTACGGGGTCCATGAAGTTAATTCTGTCCTCGGTAATCTCTATATGGTCCTGGAAGTTAATTCTGTCCTCTGTCTTCAGTACGGGGTCCATGAATTTTATACTGTCCTCTGTAAACTGTACAGGGGCCATGAAGTTAATTCTGTCCTCTGTAATCTGTACAGGAACCATGAAGTTAATTTTGTCCTCGGTCATCAGTACGGAGTCCATGAAGTTCATTCTGTCCTCTGTAATCATTACAGTATCCTTGAAGTTAATTCTGTCCTCTGTAATCTTTACAGGGTCCATGAAGTTAATTCTGTCCTCTGTAATCATTACAGTGTCCATGAAGTTAATTCTGTCCTCTGTAATCTCTACATGGTCCATGTAGTTAATTCTGTCCTCTGTAATCAGTACAGGGTCCATGAAGTTAATTCTGTACTCTGTAATCAGTACAGGGTCCATGAAGTTAATTATCTCCTCTGTCATCAGTACAGGGTCCATGAAGTTAATTCTGTCCCATGTCATCAGCACAGGTTCCAAGAAGTTAATTCTGTCCTCTGTAATCATTACTGTGTCCATGAAGTTAATTCTGTCCTCTGTAAATTCTACATGGTCAATGTAGTTAATGCAGTCGTCTGTAATCATTACAGTGTCCATGAAGTTAATTCTGTCCTCTGTAATCTGTACGGGGTCCATGAAGTTAATTCTCTCCTCTGTCATCTGTACGCGGTTTATGAAGTTTATTCTGTCCTCTGTAATCTGTACAGGGTCCATGAAGTTAATTTTGTCCTCTGTCATCAGTACAGGGTCCATGAGGTTAATTCTGTCCTATGTCATCAGTACAGGGCCATGAAATTAATTCTGTATTCAAGACAGGGTCAATGAAGTTAATTCTGTAATCAATATAGGCTTCATAAAGTTAATTCTGTAATCAGTGCAGGGTCCATGAAGTTTATACTGTTCTCTGTAATCAGTACAGGGTACATAATGTTAATTCAGTCCGCTGTGGTCAGTACCGGGTGCATGAAGTTAAGTCTGTAATCAATACAGCATCCATGATGTTAATTATGTAATCAGTACATGTTCCATGAAGTTAATTCTGTCCTCTGTAATAAGTACAGTGTCCATGAAGTTAATTCTGTAATCAATACAGGGTCCATGAAGTTAATTCTGTCCTCTGCAATCAGTACAGGGTCCTTGAAGTTAATTCTGTAATCTCTACATGGTCCATGTAGTTAATTCTGTCCTCTGTAATCAGTACAGTGTCCATGAAGTTAATTCTGTCCACTGTAATCAGTACAGGGTTCATGAAGTTATTTCTGTCCTCTGTAATCAGTACATGGTTCATGAAGTTCATTCTGTCCTCTGTAATCTGTACTGGTTCCATTAAGTTAATTCTGTCCTCTGTCATCAGTACGGGGTCCATGAAGTTAATTCTGTCCTCTGTCATCAGTAAGGGGTTTATGAAGTTAATTCTGTCCTATGTAATCTGTACAGGGTTCATGAAGTTAATTTTGTCATCTGTCATCAGTACAGGGTCCATGAGGTTAATTCTGTCCTATGTCATCAGTACAGGGTCCAAGAAGTTAATTCTGTCCTCTGTAATCATTACAGTGTCCATGAAGTTAATTCTGTCCTCTGTAATCTCTACATGGTCCATGTAGTTAATTCTGTCCTCTGTAATCAGTACAGGGTCGATGATGTTTATTCTGTCCTCTGTAATCAGTACTTGGTCCATGTGGTTAGTTCTGTCCTTTTTAATCTGTACAGGGTCCATGAAGTTAATTTTGTCCTCTGTCATCAGTACAGGTTCCATGAAGTTAATTCTGTCCTATGTCATCAGTACGGGGAGCATGAAGTTAATTCTGTCCTCTGTAATCTGTACAGGGTCCATGAATTTAACTTTGTCCTCTGTCATCAGTACGGGGTCCATGAAGTTAATTCTGTCCTCTGTAATCAGTACAGGGTCCATGAAGTTAATTCTGTCCTCTGTAATCTGTACAGGATCCATGAAGTTAATTTTGTTCTCTGTCATCAGTACAGGGTCCATGAAGTTAATTCTGTCCTATGTCATCAGTACCAGGAGCATGAAGATAATTCTGTCCTCTGTAATCTGTACAGGGTCCATGAAGTTAATTTTGTCCTCTGTCATCAGTACAGGGTCCATGAAGTTAATTTCTTCCTCTGTCATCAGTACAGGTTCCATGAAGTTAATTCTGTCCTATGTCATCAGTACGGGGAGCATGAAGTTAATTCTGTCCTCTGTAATCTCTACATGGTCCATGTAGTTAATTCTGTCCTCTGTAATCAGTACAGGGTCCATGAAGTTAATTCTGTCCTCTGTAATCAGTCCAGGGTTCCTGAAGTTATTTCTGTCCTCTGTAATCAGTACAGGGTCCATGAAGTGAATACGGACCTCTGTAATCTGTACTGGTTCCATTAAGTTAATTCTGTCCTCTGTCATCAGTACAGGGTCCATGAAGTTAATTCTGTCCTCTGTAATCTGTACAGGGTCCATGAAGTTAATTTTGTCCTCTGTCATCTATACAGGGTCCATGAAGTTAATTCTGACCTCTGTAATAAGTACAGGGTCCATGAAATTAATTCTGTATTCAAGACCAGGTCAATGAAGTTAATTCTGAAATCAATATAGGCTTCATGAAGTTAATTCTGTAATCAGTGCAGGGTCCATGAAGTTTATACTGTTCTCTGTAATCACTACAGGGTACATAATGTTAATTCAGTCCTCTGTGGTCAGTACGGGGTGCATGAAGTTAAGTCTGTAATCAATACAGCATCCATGATGTTAATTATGTAATCAGTACAGGTTCCATGAAGTTAATTCCATCCTCTGTAATCATTACAGGGTCCATGAAGTGAATACTGACCTCTGTAATCTGTACTGGTTCCATGAAGTTAATTCTGTTCTCTGTCATCAGTACGGGGTCCATGATGTTTATTCTGTCCTCTGTAATCAGTACTTGGTCCATGTGGTTAGTTCTGTCCTTTGTAATCTGTACAGTGTCCATGAATTTAATTTTGTACTCTGTCATCAGTACGGGGTCCATGAAGTTAGTTCTCTCCTCTGTAATCATTACAGTGTCCATGAAGTTTTTTCTGTCCTTTGTAATCTGTACAGGGTCCATGAAGTGAATACTGACCTCTGTAATCTGCAATGGTTTCATGAAGTTAATTCTGTTCTCTGTCATCAGTACGGGTTCCATGATGTTTATTCTGTCCTCTGTAATCAGTGCTTGGTCCATGTGGTTAGTTCTGTCCTTTGTAATCAGTACAGGGTCCATGAAGTTAATTCTGTCCTCTGTCATCAGTACAGGGTCTATGAAGTTTATTCTGTCCTCTGTAATCTGTACAGGGGTCATGATTTTAATTGTGTCCGCTGTCATCAGTACGGGGTCCATGAAGTTAATTCTGTCCTCGGTAATCTCTATATGGTCCAGGAAGTTAATTCTGTCCTCTGTCATCAGTACGGGGTCCATGAATTTTATACTGTCCTCTGTAAACTGTACAGGGGCCATGAAGTTAATTCTGTCCTCTGTAATCTGTACAGGAACCATGAAGTTAATTTTGTCCTCGGTCATCAGTACGGGGTCCATGAAGTTCATTCTGTCCTCTGTAATCATTACAGTGTCCTTGAAGTTAATTCTGTCCTCTGTAATCTTTACAGGGTCCATGAAGTTAATTCTGTCCTCTGTAATCATTACAGTGTCCATGAAGTTAATTCTGTCCTCTGTAATCTCTACATGGTCCATGTAGTTAATTCTGTCCTCTGTAATCAGTACAGGGTCCATGAAGTTAATTCTGTCCTCTGTAATAAGTACAGGGTCCATGAAATTAATTCTATATTCAAGACCAGGTCAATGAAGTTAATTCTGAAATCAATATAGGCTTCATGAAGTTAATTCTGTAATCAGTGCAGGGTCCATGAAGTTTATACTGTTCTCTGTAATCACTACAGGGTACATAATGTTAATTCAGTCCTCTGTGGTCAGTACGGGGTGCATGAAGTTAAGTCTGTAATCAATACAGCATCCATGATGTTAATTATGTAATCAGTACAGGTTCCATGAAGTTAATTCCATCCTCTGTAATCATTACAGGGTCCATGAAGTGAATACTGACCTCTGTAATCTGTACTGGTTCCATGAAGTTAATTCTGTTCTCTGTCATCAGGACGGGGTCCATGATGTTTATTCTGTCCTCTGTAATCAGTACTTGGTCCATGTGGTTAGTTCTGTCCTTTGTAATCTGTACAGTGTCCATGAATTTAATTCTGTTCTCTGTCATCAGTACGGGTTCCATGATGTTTATGCTGTCCTCTGTAATCAGTACTTGGTCCATGTGGTTAGTTCTGTCCTTTGTAATCAGTACAGGGTCCATGAAGTTAATTCTGTCCTCTGTCATCAGTACAGGGTCTATGAAGTTTATTCTGTCCTCTGTAATCTGTACAGGGGTCATGATTTTAATTGTGTCCGCTGTCATCAGTACGGGGTCCATGAAGTTAATTCTGTCCTCGGTAATCTCTATATGGTCCAGGAAGTTAATTCTGTCCTCTGTCATCAGTACGGGGTCCATGAATTTTATACTGTCCTCTGTAAACTGTACAGGGGCCATGAAGTTAATTCTGTCCTCTGTAATCTGTACAGGAACCATGAAGTTAATTTTGTCCTCGGTCATCAGTACGGGGTCCATGAAGTTCATTCTGTCCTCTGTAATCATTACAGTATCCTTGAAGTTAATTCTGTCCTCTGTAATCTTTACAGGGTCCATGAAGTTAATTCTGTCCTCTGTAATCATTACAGTGTCCATGAAGTTAATTCTGTCCTCTGTAATCTCTACATGGTCCATGTAGTTAATTCTGTCCTCTGTAATCAGTACAGGGTCCATGAAGTTAATTCTGTCCTCTGTAATCAGTACAGGGTCCATGAAGTTAATTTTCTCCTCTGTCATCAGTACAGGGTCCATGAAGTTAATTCTGTCCCATGTCATCAGCACAGGTTCCAAGAAGTTAATTCTGTCCTCTGTAATCATTACTGTGTCCATGAAGTTAATTCTGTCCTCTGTAAATTCTACATGGTCAATGTAGTTAATGCAGTCGTCTGTAATCATTACAGTGTCCATGAAGTTAATTCTGTCCTCTGTAATCTGTACGGGGTCCATGAAGTTAATTCTCTCCTCTGTCATCTGTACGCGGTTTATGAAGTTTATTCTGTCCTCTGTAATCTGTACAGGGTCCATGAAGTTAATTTTGTCCTCTGTCATCAGTACGGGGAGCATGAAGTTAATTCTGTCCTCTGTAATCTCTACATGGTCCATGAAGTTAATTCTGTCCTCTGTAATCTGTACAGGATCCATGAAGTTAATTTTGTTCTCTGTCATCAGTACAGGGTCCATGAAGTTAATTCTGTCCTATGTCATCAGTACCAGGAGCATGAAGTTAATTCTGTCCTCTGTAATCTGTACAGGGTCCATGAAGTTAATTTTGTCCTCTGTCATCAGTACAGGGTCCATGAAGTTAATTACTTCCTCTGTCATCAGTACAGGTTCCATGAAGTTAATTCTGTCCTATGTCATCAGTACGGGGAGCATGAAGTTAATTCTGTCCTCTGTAATCTCTACATGGTCCATGTAGTTAATTCTGTCCTCTGTAATCAGTACAGGGTCCATGAAGTTAATTCTGTCCTCTGTAATCAGTCCAGGGTTCATGAAGTTATTTCTGTCCTCTGTAATCAGTACAGGGTCCATGAAGTGAATACTGACCTCTGTAATCTGTACTGGTTCCATTAAGTTAATTCTGTCCTCTGTCAACAGTAAGGGGTCCATTAAGTTATTTCTGTCCTCTGTAATCATTACAGTGTCCAAGAAGTTAATTCTGTCCTCTGTAATCTGTACAGGATCCATGAAGTTAATTTTGTCCTCTGTCATCAGTACAGGGTCCATGAAGTTAATTCTGTCCTCTGTAATCTGTACAGGGTCCATGAAGTTAATTTTGTCCTCTGTCATCTATACAGGGTCCATGAAGTTAATTCTGACCTCTGTAATAAGTACAGGGTCCATGAAATTAATTCTGTATTCAAGACCAGGTCAATGAAGTTAATTCTGAAATCAATATAGGCTTCATGAAGTTAATTCTGTAATCAGTGCAGGGTCCATGAAGTTTATACTGTTCTCTGTAATCACTACAGGGTACATAATGTTAATTCAGTCCTCTGTGGTCAGTACGGGGTGCATGAAGTTAAGTCTGTAATCAATACAGCATCCATGATGTTAATTATGTAATCAGTACAGGTTCCATGAAGTTAATTCCATCCTCTGTAATCATTACAGGGTCCATGAAGTGAATACTGACCTCTGTAATCTGTACTGGTTCCATGAAGTTAATTCTGTTCTCTGTCATCAGTACGGGGTCCATGATGTTTATTCTGTCCTCTGTAATCAGTACTTGGTCCATGTGGTTAGTTCTGTCCTTTGTAATCAGTACAGGGTCCATGAATTTAATTTTGTACTCTGTCATCAGTACGGGGTCCATGAAGTTAGTTCTCTCCTCTGTAATCATTACAGTGTCCATGAAGTTTTTTCTGTCCTTTGTAATCTGTACAGGGTCCATGAAGTGAATACTGACCTCTGTAATCTGCAATGGTTTCATGAAGTTAATTCTGTTCTCTGTCATCAGTACGGGTTCCATGATGTTTATTCTGTCCTCTGTAATCAGTGCTTGGTCCATGTGGTTAGTTCTGTCCTTTGTAATCAGTACAGGGTCCATGAAGTTAATTCTGTCCTCTGTCATCAGTACAGGGTCTATGAAGTTTATTCTGTCCTCTGTAATCTGTACAGGGGTCATGATTTTAATTGTGTCCGCTGTCATCAGTACGGGGTCCATGAAGTTAATTCTGTCCTCGGTAATCTCTATATGGTCCAGGAAGTTAATTCTGTCCTCTGTCATCAGTACGGGGTCCATGAATTTTATACTGTCCTCTGTAAACTGTACAGGGGCCATGAAGTTAATTCTGTCCTCTGTAATCTGTACAGGAACCATGAAGTTAATTTTGTCCTCGGTCATCAGTACGGGGTCCATGAAGTTCATTCTGTCCTCTGTAATCATTACAGTGTCCTTGAAGTTAATTCTGTCCTCTGTAATCTTTACAGGGTCCATGAAGTTAATTCTGTCCTCTGTAATCATTACAGTGTCCATGAAGTTAATTCTGTCCTCTGTAATCTCTACATGGTCCATGTAGTTAATTCTGTCCTCTGTAATCAGTACAGGGTCCATGAAGTTAATTCTGTCCTCTGTAATAAGTACAGGGTCCATGAAATTAATTCTGTATTCAAGACAAGGTCAATGAAGTTAATTCTGTAATCAATATAGGCTTCATGAAGTTAATTCTGTAATCAGTGCAGGGTCCATGAAGTTTATACTGTTCTCTGTAATCACTACAGGGTACATAATGTTAATTTAGTCCTCTGTGGACAGTACGGGGTGCATGAAGTTAAGTCTGTAATCAATACAGCATCCATGATGTTAATTATGTAATCAGTACATGTTCCATGAAGTTAATTCCATCCTCTGTAATAAGTACAGTGTCCATGAAGTTAATTCTGTCCTCTGTAATCTCTACATGGTCCATGTAGTTAATTCTGTCCTCTGTAATCAGTACAGGGTCCATGAAGTTAATTCTGTCCTCTGTAATCAGTACAGGGTCCATGAAGTGAATACTGACCTCTGTAATCTGTACTGGTTCCATGAAGTTAATTCTGTTCTCTGTCATAAGTACGGGGTCCATGATGTTTATTCTGTCCTCTGTAATCAGTACTTGGTCCATGTGGTTAGTTCTGTCCTTTGTAATCTGTACAGTGTACATGAATTTAATTCTGTCCTCTGTAATCAGTACTTGGTCCATGTGGTTAGTTCTGTCCTTTGTAATCAGTGCAGGGTCCATGAAGTTAATTCTGTCCTCTGTCATCAGTACAGGGTCTATGAAGTTTATTCTGTCCTCTGTAATCTGTACAGGGGTCATGAATTTAATTGTGTCCGCTGTCATCAGTACGGGGTCCATGAAGTTAATTCTGTCCTCTGTAATCAGTACGGGGTCCATGAAGTTAATTCTGTCCTCTGTAATCTCTACATGGTCCATGAAGTTAATTCTGTCCTCTTTAATCACTACAGGGTCCATGAAGTATAATTCTGTCCTCTGTCATCAGTACAGGGTCTATGAAGTTAATTCTGTCCTGTGTCATCAGTACAGGGTCCATGAAGTTAATTCTGTCCTATGTCATCAGTACAGGGTCCAAGAAGTTAATTCTGTCCTCTGTAATCATTACAGTGTCCATGAAGTTAATTCTGTCCTCTGTAATCTCTACATGGTCGATGTAGTTAATTCTGTCCTCTGTAATCAGTACAGGGTCCATGAAGTGAATACTGACCTCTGTAATCTGTACTGGTTCCATTAAGTTAATTCTGTCCTCTGTCATCAGTACGGGGTCCATTAAGTTAATTCTGTCCTCTGTCATCAGTACACGCTCCATGAAGTTTATTCTGTTCTCTGTAATCTCTAAATGGGCCATGAAGTTAATTCTGTCCTCTGTAATCACTACAGGGTCCATGAAGTTAATTCTGTCCTCTGTAATCTCTACATGGTCCATGAAGTTAATTCTGCACTCTGTAATCAGTACATGGTCCATGAAGTTAATTCTGTCCTCTTTCATCAGTACGGGGTCCATGAAGTTAATTCTGTCCTCTGTAATCTGTACAGGGTCCATGAAGTTAATTTTGTCCTCTGTCATCTGTACAGGGTCCATGAAGTTAATTCTGTCCTCTGTAATAAGTACAGGGTCCATGAAATTAATTCTGTATTCAAGACAGGGTCAATGAAGTTAATTCTGTAATCAATATAGGCAGCATGAAGTTAATTCTGTCCTCTGTAATCTGTACAGGGTCCATGAATTTAACTTTGTCCTCTGTCATCAGTACGGGGTCCATGAAGTTAATTCTGTCCTCTGTAATCAGTACAGGGTCCATGAAGTTAATTCTGTCCTCTGTAATCTGTACAGGATCCATGAAGTTAATTTTGTTCTCTGTCATCAGTACAGGGTCCATGAAGTTAATTCTGTCCTATGTCATCAGTACCAGGAGCATGAAGTTAATTCTGTCCTCTGTAATCTGTACAGGGTCCATGAAGTTAATTTTGTCCTCTGTCATCAGTACAGGGTCCATGAAGTTAATTTCTTCCTCTGTCATCAGTACAGGTTCCATGAAGTTAATTCTGTCCTATGTCATCAGTACGGGGAGCATGAAGTTAATTCTGTCCTCTGTAATCTCTACATGGTCCATGTAGTTAATTCTGTCCTCTGTAATCAGTACAGGGTCCATGAAGTTAATTCTGTCCTCTGTAATCAGTCCAGGGTCCATGAAGTTAATTTTGTCCTCTGTCATCAGTACAGGGTCCATGAAGTTAATTTCTTCCTCTGTCATCAGTACAGGTTCCATGAAGTTAATTCTGTCCTATGTCATCAGTACGGGGAGCATGAAGTTAATTCTGTCCTCTGTAATCTCTACATGGTCCATGAAGTTAATTCTGTCCTCTGTAATCTGTACAGGATCCATGAAGTTAATTTTGTTCTCTGTCATCAGTACAGTGTCCATGAAGTTAATTCTGTCCTCTGTAATCTCTACATGGTCCATGTAGTTAATTCTGTCCTCTGTAATCAGTACAGGGTCCATGAAGTTAATTCTGTCCTCTGTAATCAGTACAGGGTCCATGAAGTTAATTTTCTCCTCTGTCATCAGTACAGGGTCCATGAAGTTAATTCTGTCCCATGTCATCAGCACAGGTTCCAAGAAGTTAATTCTGTCCTCTGTAATCATTACTGTGTCCATGAAGTTAATTCTGTCCTCTGTAAATTCTACATGGTCAATGTAGTTAATGCAGTCGTCTGTAATCATTACAGTGTCCATGAAGTTAATTCTGTCCTCTGTAATCTGTACTGGTTCCATGAAGTTAATTCTGTTCTCTGTCATCAGGACGGGGTCCATGATGTTTATTCTGTCCTCTGTAATCAGTACTTGGTCCATGTGGTTAGTTCTGTCCTTTGTAATCTGTACAGTGTCCATGAATTTAATTCTGTTCTCTGTCATCAGTACGGGTTCCATGATGTTTATGCTGTCCTCTGTAATCAGTACTTGGTCCATGTGGTTAGTTCTGTCCTTTGTAATCAGTACAGGGTCCATGAAGTTAATTCTGTCCTCTGTCATCAGTACAGGGTCTATGAAGTTTATTCTGTCCTCTGTAATCTGTACAGGGGTCATGATTTTAATTGTGTCCGCTGTCATCAGTACGGGGTCCATGAAGTTAATTCTGTCCTCGGTAATCTCTATATGGTCCAGGAAGTTAATTCTGTCCTCTGTCATCAGTACGGGGTCCATGAATTTTATACTGTCCTCTGTCATCAGTACAGGGTCCATGAAGTTAATTTCTTCCTCTGTCATCAGTACAGGTTCCATGAAGTTAATTCTGTCCTATGTCATCAGTACGGGGAGCATGAAGTTAATTCTGTCCTCTGTAATCTCTACATGGTCCATGAAGTTAATTCTGTCCTCTGTAATCTGTACAGGATCCATGAAGTTAATTTTGTTCTCTGTCATCAGTACAGTGTCCATGAAGTTAATTCTGTCCTCTGTAATCTCTACATGGTCCATGTAGTTAATTCTGTCCTCTGTAATCAGTACAGGGTCCATGAAGTTAATTCTGTCCTCTGTAATCAGTACAGGGTCCATGAAGTTAATTTTCTCCTCTGTCATCAGTACAGGGTCCATGAAGTTAATTCTGTCCCATGTCATCAGCACAGGTTCCAAGAAGTTAATTCTGTCCTCTGTAATCATTACTGTGTCCATGAAGTTAATTCTGTCCTCTGTAAATTCTACATGGTCAATGTAGTTAATGCAGTCGTCTGTAATCATTACAGTGTCCATGAAGTTAATTCTGTCCTCTGTAATCTGTACGGGGTCCATGAAGTTAATTCTCTCCTCTGTCATCTGTACGCGGTTTATGAAGTTTATTCTGTCCTCTGTAATCTGTACAGGGTCCATGAAGTTAATTTTGTCCTCTGTCATCAGTACAGGGTCCATGAGGTTAATTCTGTCCTATGTCATCAGTACAGGGTCCATGAAATTAATTCTGTATTCAAGACAGGGTCAATGAAGTTAATTCTGTAATCAATATAGGCTTCATAAAGTTAATTCTGTAATCAGTGCAGGGTCCATGAAGTTTATACTGTTCTCTGTAATCAGTACAGGGTACATAATGTTAATTCAGTCCGCTGTGGTCAGTACCGGGTGCATGAAGTTAAGTCTGTAATCAATACAGCATCCATGATGTTAATTATGTAATCAGTACATGTTCCATGAAGTTAATTCTGTCCTCTGTAATAAGTACAGTGTCCATGAAGTTAATTCTGTAATCAATACAGGGTCCATGAAGTTAATTCTGTCCTCTGCAATCAGTACAGGGTCCTTGAAGTTAATTCTGTAATCTCTACATGGTCCATGTAGTTAATTCTGTCCTCTGTAATCAGTACAGTGTCCATGAAGTTAATTCTGTCCACTGTAATCAGTACAGGGTTCATGAAGTTATTTCTGTCCTCTGTAATCAGTACAGGGTCCATGAAGTTAATTCTGTCCTCTGTAATCAGTACAGGGTCCATGAAGTGAATACTGACCTCTGTAATCTGTACTGGTTCCATGAAGTTAATTCTGTTCTCTGTCATAAGTACGGGGTCCATGATGTTTATTCTGTCCTCTGTAATCAGTACTTGGTCCATGTGGTTAGTTCTGTCCTTTGTAATCTGTACAGTGTACATGAATTTAATTCTGTCCTCTGTAATCAGTACTTGGTCCATGTGGTTAGTTCTGTCCTTTGTAATCAGTGCAGGGTCCATGAAGTTAATTCTGTCCTCTGTCATCAGTACAGGGTCTATGAAGTTTATTCTGTCCTCTGTAATCTGTACAGGGGTCATGAATTTAATTGTGTCCGCTGTCATCAGTACGGGGTCCATGAAGTTAATTCTGTCCTCTGTAATCAGTACGGGGTCCATGAAGTTAATTCTGTCCTCTGTAATCTCTACATGGTCCATGAAGTTAATTCTGTCCTCTTTAATCACTACAGGGTCCATGAAGTATAATTCTGTCCTCTGTCATCAGTACAGGGTCTATGAAGTTAATTCTGTCCTGTGTCATCAGTACAGGGTCCATGAAGTTAATTCTGTCCTATGTCATCAGTACAGGGTCCAAGAAGTTAATTCTGTCCTCTGTAATCATTACAGTGTCCATGAAGTTAATTCTGTCCTCTGTAATCTCTACATGGTCGATGTAGTTAATTCTGTCCTCTGTAATCAGTACAGGGTCCATGAAGTGAATACTGACCTCTGTAATCTGTACTGGTTCCATTAAGTTAATTCTGTCCTCTGTCATCAGTACGGGGTCCATTAAGTTAATTCTGTCCTCTGTCATCAGTACACGCTCCATGAAGTTTATTCTGTTCTCTGTAATCTCTAAATGGGCCATGAAGTTAATTCTGTCCTCTGTAATCACTACAGGGTCCATGAAGTTAATTCTGTCCTCTGTAATCTCTACATGGTCCATGAAGTTAATTCTGCACTCTGTAATCAGTACATGGTCCATGAAGTTAATTCTGTCCTCTTTCATCAGTACGGGGTCCATGAAGTTAATTCTGTCCTCTGTAATCTGTACAGGGTCCATGAAGTTAATTTTGTCCTCTGTCATCTGTACAGGGTCCATGAAGTTAATTCTGTCCTCTGTAATAAGTACAGGGTCCATGAAATTAATTCTGTATTCAAGACAGGGTCAATGAAGTTAATTCTGTAATCAATATAGGCAGCATGAAGTTAATTCTGTCCTCTGTAATCTGTACAGGGTCCATGAATTTAACTTTGTCCTCTGTCATCAGTACGGGGTCCATGAAGTTAATTCTGTCCTCTGTAATCAGTACAGGGTCCATGAAGTTAATTCTGTCCTCTGTAATCTGTACAGGATCCATGAAGTTAATTTTGTTCTCTGTCATCAGTACAGGGTCCATGAAGTTAATTCTGTCCTATGTCATCAGTACCAGGAGCATGAAGTTAATTCTGTCCTCTGTAATCTGTACAGGGTCCATGAAGTTAATTTTGTCCTCTGTCATCAGTACAGGGTCCATGAAGTTAATTTCTTCCTCTGTCATCAGTACAGGTTCCATGAAGTTAATTCTGTCCTATGTCATCAGTACGGGGAGCATGAAGTTAATTCTGTCCTCTGTAATCTCTACATGGTCCATGTAGTTAATTCTGTCCTCTGTAATCAGTACAGGGTCCATGAAGTTAATTCTGTCCTCTGTAATCAGTCCAGGGTCCATGAAGTTAATTTTGTCCTCTGTCATCAGTACAGGGTCCATGAAGTTAATTTCTTCCTCTGTCATCAGTACAGGTTCCATGAAGTTAATTCTGTCCTATGTCATCAGTACGGGGAGCATGAAGTTAATTCTGTCCTCTGTAATCTCTACATGGTCCATGAAGTTAATTCTGTCCTCTGTAATCTGTACAGGATCCATGAAGTTAATTTTGTTCTCTGTCATCAGTACAGTGTCCATGAAGTTAATTCTGTCCTCTGTAATCTCTACATGGTCCATGTAGTTAATTCTGTCCTCTGTAATCAGTACAGGGTCCATGAAGTTAATTCTGTCCTCTGTAATCAGTACAGGGTCCATGAAGTTAATTTTCTCCTCTGTCATCAGTACAGGGTCCATGAAGTTAATTCTGTCCCATGTCATCAGCACAGGTTCCAAGAAGTTAATTCTGTCCTCTGTAATCATTACTGTGTCCATGAAGTTAATTCTGTCCTCTGTAAATTCTACATGGTCAATGTAGTTAATGCAGTCGTCTGTAATCATTACAGTGTCCATGAAGTTAATTCTGTCCTCTGTAATCTGTACTGGTTCCATGAAGTTAATTCTGTTCTCTGTCATCAGGACGGGGTCCATGATGTTTATTCTGTCCTCTGTAATCAGTACTTGGTCCATGTGGTTAGTTCTGTCCTTTGTAATCTGTACAGTGTCCATGAATTTAATTCTGTTCTCTGTCATCAGTACGGGTTCCATGATGTTTATGCTGTCCTCTGTAATCAGTACTTGGTCCATGTGGTTAGTTCTGTCCTTTGTAATCAGTACAGGGTCCATGAAGTTAATTCTGTCCTCTGTCATCAGTACAGGGTCTATGAAGTTTATTCTGTCCTCTGTAATCTGTACAGGGGTCATGATTTTAATTGTGTCCGCTGTCATCAGTACGGGGTCCATGAAGTTAATTCTGTCCTCGGTAATCTCTATATGGTCCAGGAAGTTAATTCTGTCCTCTGTCATCAGTACGGGGTCCATGAATTTTATACTGTCCTCTGTCATCAGTACAGGGTCCATGAAGTTAATTTCTTCCTCTGTCATCAGTACAGGTTCCATGAAGTTAATTCTGTCCTATGTCATCAGTACGGGGAGCATGAAGTTAATTCTGTCCTCTGTAATCTCTACATGGTCCATGAAGTTAATTCTGTCCTCTGTAATCTGTACAGGATCCATGAAGTTAATTTTGTTCTCTGTCATCAGTACAGTGTCCATGAAGTTAATTCTGTCCTCTGTAATCTCTACATGGTCCATGTAGTTAATTCTGTCCTCTGTAATCAGTACAGGGTCCATGAAGTTAATTCTGTCCTCTGTAATCAGTACAGGGTCCATGAAGTTAATTTTCTCCTCTGTCATCAGTACAGGGTCCATGAAGTTAATTCTGTCCCATGTCATCAGCACAGGTTCCAAGAAGTTAATTCTGTCCTCTGTAATCATTACTGTGTCCATGAAGTTAATTCTGTCCTCTGTAAATTCTACATGGTCAATGTAGTTAATGCAGTCGTCTGTAATCATTACAGTGTCCATGAAGTTAATTCTGTCCTCTGTAATCTGTACGGGGTCCATGAAGTTAATTCTCTCCTCTGTCATCTGTACGCGGTTTATGAAGTTTATTCTGTCCTCTGTAATCTGTACAGGGTCCATGAAGTTAATTTTGTCCTCTGTCATCAGTACAGGGTCCATGAGGTTAATTCTGTCCTATGTCATCAGTACAGGGTCCATGAAATTAATTCTGTATTCAAGACAGGGTCAATGAAGTTAATTCTGTAATCAATATAGGCTTCATAAAGTTAATTCTGTAATCAGTGCAGGGTCCATGAAGTTTATACTGTTCTCTGTAATCAGTACAGGGTACATAATGTTAATTCAGTCCGCTGTGGTCAGTACCGGGTGCATGAAGTTAAGTCTGTAATCAATACAGCATCCATGATGTTAATTATGTAATCAGTACATGTTCCATGAAGTTAATTCTGTCCTCTGTAATAAGTACAGTGTCCATGAAGTTAATTCTGTAATCAATACAGGGTCCATGAAGTTAATTCTGTCCTCTGCAATCAGTACAGGGTCCTTGAAGTTAATTCTGTAATCTCTACATGGTCCATGTAGTTAATTCTGTCCTCTGTAATCAGTACAGTGTCCATGAAGTTAATTCTGTCCACTGTAATCAGTACAGGGTTCATGAAGTTATTTCTGTCCTCTGTAATCAGTACAGGGTTCATGAAGTTCATTCTGTCCTCTGTAATCTGTACAGGGTCCATGAAGTGAATACTGACCTCTGTAATCTGTACTGGTTCCATTAAGTTAATTCTGTCCTCTGTCATCAGTACGGGGTCCATGAAGTTAATTCTGTCCTCTGTCATCAGTAAGGGGTTTATGAAGTTAATTCTGTCCTATGTAATCTGTACAGGGTTCATGAAGTTAATTTTGTCATCTGTCATCAGTACAGGGTCCATGAGGTTAATTCTGTCCTATGTCATCAGTACAGGGTCCAAGAAGTTAATTCTGTCCTCTGTAATCATTACAGTGTCCATGAAGTTAATTCTGTCCTCTGTAATCTCTACATGGTCCATGTAGTTAATTCTGTCCTCTGTAATCAGTACAGGGTCGATGATGTTTATTCTGTCCTCTGTAATCAGTACTTGGTCCATGTGGTTAGTTCTGTCCTTTTTAATCTGTACAGGGTCCATGAAGTTAATTTTGTCCTCTGTCATCAGTACAGGTTCCATGAAGTTAATTCTGTCCTATGTCATCAGTACGGGGAGCATGAAGTTAATTCTGTCCTCTGTAATCTGTACAGGGTCCATGAATTTAACTTTGTCCTCTGTCATCAGTACGGGGTCCATGAAGTTAATTCTGTCCTCTGTAATCAGTACAGGGTCCATGAAGTTAATTCTGTCCTCTGTAATCTGTACAGGATCCATGAAGTTAATTTTGTTCTCTGTCATCAGTACAGGGTCCATGAAGTTAATTCTGTCCTATGTCATCAGTACCAGGAGCATGAAGTTAATTCTGTCCTCTGTAATCTGTACAGGGTCCATGAAGTTAATTTTGTCCTCTGTCATCAGTACAGGGTCCATGAAGTTAATTACTTCCTCTGTCATCAGTACAGGTTCCATGAAGTTAATTCTGTCCTATGTCATCAGTACGGGGAGCATGAAGTTAATTCTGTCCTCTGTAATCTCTACATGGTCCATGTAGTTAATTCTGTCCTCTGTAATCAGTACAGGGTCCATGAAGTTAATTCTGTCCTCTGTAATCAGTCCAGGGTTCATGAAGTTATTTCTGTCCTCTGTAATCAGTACAGGGTCCATGAAGTGAATACTGACCTCTGTAATCTGTACTGGTTCCATTAAGTTAATTCTGTCCTCTGTCAACAGTAAGGGGTCCATTAAGTTATTTCTGTCCTCTGTAATCATTACAGTGTCCAAGAAGTTAATTCTGTCCTCTGTAATCTGTACAGGATCCATGAAGTTAATTTTGTCCTCTGTCATCAGTACAGGGTCCATGAAGTTAATTCTGTCCTCTGTAATCTGTACAGGGTCCATGAAGTTAATTTTGTCCTCTGTCATCTATACAGGGTCCATGAAGTTAATTCTGACCTCTGTAATAAGTACAGGGTCCATGAAATTAATTCTGTATTCAAGACCAGGTCAATGAAGTTAATTCTGAAATCAATATAGGCTTCATGAAGTTAATTCTGTAATCAGTGCAGGGTCCATGAAGTTTATACTGTTCTCTGTAATCACTACAGGGTACATAATGTTAATTCAGTCCTCTGTGGTCAGTACGGGGTGCATGAAGTTAAGTCTGTAATCAATACAGCATCCATGATGTTAATTATGTAATCAGTACAGGTTCCATGAAGTTAATTCCATCCTCTGTAATCATTACAGGGTCCATGAAGTGAATACTGACCTCTGTAATCTGTACTGGTTCCATGAAGTTAATTCTGTTCTCTGTCATCAGTACGGGGTCCATGATGTTTATTCTGTCCTCTGTAATCAGTACTTGGTCCATGTGGTTAGTTCTGTCCTTTGTAATCAGTACAGGGTCCATGAATTTAATTTTGTACTCTGTCATCAGTACGGGGTCCATGAAGTTAGTTCTCTCCTCTGTAATCATTACAGTGTCCATGAAGTTTTTTCTGTCCTTTGTAATCTGTACAGGGTCCATGAAGTGAATACTGACCTCTGTAATCTGCAATGGTTTCATGAAGTTAATTCTGTTCTCTGTCATCAGTACGGGTTCCATGATGTTTATTCTGTCCTCTGTAATCAGTGCTTGGTCCATGTGGTTAGTTCTGTCCTTTGTAATCAGTACAGGGTCCATGAAGTTAATTCTGTCCTCTGTCATCAGTACAGGGTCTATGAAGTTTATTCTGTCCTCTGTAATCTGTACAGGGGTCATGATTTTAATTGTGTCCGCTGTCATCAGTACGGGGTCCATGAAGTTAATTCTGTCCTCGGTAATCTCTATATGGTCCAGGAAGTTAATTCTGTCCTCTGTCATCAGTACGGGGTCCATGAATTTTATACTGTCCTCTGTAAACTGTACAGGGGCCATGAAGTTAATTCTGTCCTCTGTAATCTGTACAGGAACCATGAAGTTAATTTTGTCCTCGGTCATCAGTACGGGGTCCATGAAGTTCATTCTGTCCTCTGTAATCATTACAGTGTCCTTGAAGATAATTCTGTCCTCTGTAATCTTTACAGGGTCCATGAAGTTAATTCTGTCCTCTGTAATCATTACAGTGTCCATGAAGTTAATTCTGTCCTCTGTAATCTCTACATGGTCCATGTAGTTAATTCTGTCCTCTGTAATCAGTACAGGGTCCATGAAGTTAATTCTGTCCTCTGTAATAAGTACAGGGTCCATGAAATTAATTCTGTATTCAAGACAAGGTCAATGAAGTTAATTCTGTAATCAATATAGGCTTCATGAAGTTAATTCTTTAATCAGTGCAGGGTCCATGAAGTTTATACTGTTCTCTGTAATCACTACAGGGTACATAATGTTAATTTAGTCCTCTGTGGACAGTACGGGGTGCATGAAGTTAAGTCTGTAATCAATACAGCATCCATGATGTTAATTATGTAATCAGTACATGTTCCATGAAGTTAATTCCATCCTCTGTAATAAGTACAGTGTCCATGAAGTTAATTCTGTCCTCTGTAATCTCTACATGGTCCATGTAGTTAATTCTGTCCTCTGTAATCAGTACAGGGTCCATGAAGTTAATTCTGTCCTCTGTAATCAGTACAGGGTCCATGAAGTGAATACTGACCTCTGTAATCTGTACTGGTTCCATGAAGTTAATTCTGTTCTCTGTCATAAGTACGGGGTCCATGATGTTTATTCTGTCCTCTGTAATCAGTACTTGGTCCATGTGGTTAGTTCTGTCCTTTGTAATCTGTACAGTGTACATGAATTTAATTCTGTCCTCTGTAATCAGTACTTGGTCCATGTGGTTAGTTCTGTCCTTTGTAATCAGTGCAGGGTCCATGAAGTTAATTCTGTCCTCTGTCATCAGTACAGGGTCTATGAAGTTTATTCTGTCCTCTGTAATCTGTACAGGGGTCATGAATTTAATTGTGTCCGCTGTCATCAGTACGGGGTCCATGAAGTTAATTCTGTCCTCTGTAATCAGTACGGGGTCCATGAAGTTAATTCTGTCCTCTGTAATCTCTACATGGTCCATGAAGTTAATTCTGTCCTCTTTAATCACTACAGGGTCCATGAAGTATAATTCTGTCCTCTGTCATCAGTACAGGGTCTATGAAGTTAATTCTGTCCTGTGTCATCAGTACAGGGTCCATGAAGTTAATTCTGTCCTATGTCATCAGTACAGGGTCCAAGAAGTTAATTCTGTCCTCTGTAATCATTACAGTGTCCATGAAGTTAATTCTGTCCTCTGTAATCTCTACATGGTCCATGTAGTTAATTCTGTCCTCTGTAATCAGTACAGGGTCGATGATGTTTATTCTGTCCTCTGTAATCAGTACTTGGTCCATGTGGTTAGTTCTGTCCTTTTTAATCTGTACAGGGTCCATGAAGTTAATTTTGTCCTCTGTCATCAGTACAGGTTCCATGAAGTTAATTCTGTCCTATGTCATCAGTACGGGGAGCATGAAGTTAATTCTGTCCTCTGTAATCTGTACAGGGTCCATGAATTTAACTTTGTCCTCTGTCATCAGTACGGGGTCCATGAAGTTAATTCTGTCCTCTGTAATCAGTACAGGGTCCATGAAGTTAATTCTGTCCTCTGTAATCTGTACAGGATCCATGAAGTTAATTTTGTTCTCTGTCATCAGTACAGGGTCCATGAAGTTAATTCTGTCCTATGTCATCAGTACCAGGAGCATGAAGTTAATTCTGTCCTCTGTAATCTGTACAGGGTCCATGAAGTTAATTTTGTCCTCTGTCATCAGTACAGGGTCCATGAAGTTAATTACTTCCTCTGTCATCAGTACAGGTTCCATGAAGTTAATTCTGTCCTATGTCATCAGTACGGGGAGCATGAAGTTAATTCTGTCCTCTGTAATCTCTACATGGTCCATGTAGTTAATTCTGTCCTCTGTAATCAGTACAGGGTCCATGAAGTTAATTCTGTCCTCTGTAATCAGTCCAGGGTTCATGAAGTTATTTCTGTCCTCTGTAATCAGTACAGGGTCCATGAAGTGAATACTGACCTCTGTAATCTGTACTGGTTCCATTAAGTTAATTCTGTCCTCTGTCAACAGTAAGGGGTCCATTAAGTTATTTCTGTCCTCTGTAATCATTACAGTGTCCAAGAAGTTAATTCTGTCCTCTGTAATCTGTACAGGATCCATGAAGTTAATTTTGTCCTCTGTCATCAGTACAGGGTCCATGAAGTTAATTCTGTCCTCTGTAATCTGTACAGGGTCCATGAAGTTAATTTTGTCCTCTGTCATCTATACAGGGTCCATGAAGTTAATTCTGACCTCTGTAATAAGTACAGGGTCCATGAAATTAATTCTGTATTCAAGACCAGGTCAATGAAGTTAATTCTGAAATCAATATAGGCTTCATGAAGTTAATTCTGTAATCAGTGCAGGGTCCATGAAGTTTATACTGTTCTCTGTAATCACTACAGGGTACATAATGTTAATTCAGTCCTCTGTGGTCAGTACGGGGTGCATGAAGTTAAGTCTGTAATCAATACAGCATCCATGATGTTAATTATGTAATCAGTACAGGTTCCATGAAGTTAATTCCATCCTCTGTAATCATTACAGGGTCCATGAAGTGAATACTGACCTCTGTAATCTGTACTGGTTCCATGAAGTTAATTCTGTTCTCTGTCATCAGTACGGGGTCCATGATGTTTATTCTGTCCTCTGTAATCAGTACTTGGTCCATGTGGTTAGTTCTGTCCTTTGTAATCAGTACAGGGTCCATGAATTTAATTTTGTACTCTGTCATCAGTACGGGGTCCATGAAGTTAGTTCTCTCCTCTGTAATCATTACAGTGTCCATGAAGTTTTTTCTGTCCTTTGTAATCTGTACAGGGTCCATGAAGTGAATACTGACCTCTGTAATCTGCAATGGTTTCATGAAGTTAATTCTGTTCTCTGTCATCAGTACGGGTTCCATGATGTTTATTCTGTCCTCTGTAATCAGTGCTTGGTCCATGTGGTTAGTTCTGTCCTTTGTAATCAGTACAGGGTCCATGAAGTTAATTCTGTCCTCTGTCATCAGTACAGGGTCTATGAAGTTTATTCTGTCCTCTGTAATCTGTACAGGGGTCATGATTTTAATTGTGTCCGCTGTCATCAGTACGGGGTCCATGAAGTTAATTCTGTCCTCGGTAATCTCTATATGGTCCAGGAAGTTAATTCTGTCCTCTGTCATCAGTACGGGGTCCATGAATTTTATACTGTCCTCTGTAAACTGTACAGGGGCCATGAAGTTAATTCTGTCCTCTGTAATCTGTACAGGAACCATGAAGTTAATTTTGTCCTCGGTCATCAGTACGGGGTCCATGAAGTTCATTCTGTCCTCTGTAATCATTACAGTGTCCTTGAAGATAATTCTGTCCTCTGTAATCTTTACAGGGTCCATGAAGTTAATTCTGTCCTCTGTAATCATTACAGTGTCCATGAAGTTAATTCTGTCCTCTGTAATCTCTACATGGTCCATGTAGTTAATTCTGTCCTCTGTAATCAGTACAGGGTCCATGAAGTTAATTCTGTCCTCTGTAATAAGTACAGGGTCCATGAAATTAATTCTGTATTCAAGACAAGGTCAATGAAGTTAATTCTGTAATCAATATAGGCTTCATGAAGTTAATTCTTTAATCAGTGCAGGGTCCATGAAGTTTATACTGTTCTCTGTAATCACTACAGGGTACATAATGTTAATTTAGTCCTCTGTGGACAGTACGGGGTGCATGAAGTTAAGTCTGTAATCAATACAGCATCCATGATGTTAATTATGTAATCAGTACATGTTCCATGAAGTTAATTCCATCCTCTGTAATAAGTACAGTGTCCATGAAGTTAATTCTGTCCTCTGTAATCTCTACATGGTCCATGTAGTTAATTCTGTCCTCTGTAATCAGTACAGGGTCCATGAAGTTAATTCTGTCCTCTGTAATCAGTACAGGGTCCATGAAGTGAATACTGACCTCTGTAATCTGTACTGGTTCCATGAAGTTAATTCTGTTCTCTGTCATAAGTACGGGGTCCATGATGTTTATTCTGTCCTCTGTAATCAGTACTTGGTCCATGTGGTTAGTTCTGTCCTTTGTAATCTGTACAGTGTACATGAATTTAATTCTGTCCTCTGTAATCAGTACTTGGTCCATGTGGTTAGTTCTGTCCTTTGTAATCAGTGCAGGGTCCATGAAGTTAATTCTGTCCTCTGTCATCAGTACAGGGTCTATGAAGTTTATTCTGTCCTCTGTAATCTGTACAGGGGTCATGAATTTAATTGTGTCCGCTGTCATCAGTACGGGGTCCATGAAGTTAATTCTGTCCTCTGTAATCAGTACGGGGTCCATGAAGTTAATTCTGTCCTCTGTAATCTCTACATGGTCCATGAAGTTAATTCTGTCCTCTTTAATCACTACAGGGTCCATGAAGTATAATTCTGTCCTCTGTCATCAGTACAGGGTCTATGAAGTTAATTCTGTCCTGTGTCATCAGTACAGGGTCCATGAAGTTAATTCTGTCCTATGTCATCAGTACAGGGTCCAAGAAGTTAATTCTGTCCTCTGTAATCATTACAGTGTCCATGAAGTTAATTCTGTCCTCTGTAATCTCTACATGGTCGATGTAGTTAATTCTGTCCTCTGTAATCAGTACAGGGTCCATGAAGTGAATACTGACCTCTGTAATCTGTACTGGTTCCATTAAGTTAATTCTGTCCTCTGTCATCAGTACGGGGTCCATTAAGTTAATTCTGTCCTCTGTCATCAGTACACGCTCCATGAAGTTTATTCTGTTCTCTGTAATCTCTAAATGGGCCATGAAGTTAATTCTGTCCTCTGTAATCACTACAGGGTCCATGAAGTTAATTCTGTCCTCTGTAATCTCTACATGGTCCATGAAGTTAATTCTGCACTCTGTAATCAGTACATGGTCCATGAAGTTAATTCTGTCCTCTTTCATCAGTACGGGGTCCATGAAGTTAATTCTGTCCTCTGTAATCTGTACAGGGTCCATGAAGTTAATTTTGTCCTCTGTCATCTGTACAGGGTCCATGAAGTTAATTCTGTCCTCTGTAATAAGTACAGGGTCCATGAAATTAATTCTGTATTCAAGACAGGGTCAATGAAGTTAATTCTGTAATCAATATAGGCAGCATGAAGTTAATTCTGTCCTCTGTAATCTGTACAGGGTCCATGAATTTAACTTTGTCCTCTGTCATCAGTACGGGGTCCATGAAGTTAATTCTGTCCTCTGTAATCAGTACAGGGTCCATGAAGTTAATTCTGTCCTCTGTAATCTGTACAGGATCCATGAAGTTAATTTTGTTCTCTGTCATCAGTACAGGGTCCATGAAGTTAATTCTGTCCTATGTCATCAGTACCAGGAGCATGAAGTTAATTCTGTCCTCTGTAATCTGTACAGGGTCCATGAAGTTAATTTTGTCCTCTGTCATCAGTACAGGGTCCATGAAGTTAATTTCTTCCTCTGTCATCAGTACAGGTTCCATGAAGTTAATTCTGTCCTATGTCATCAGTACGGGGAGCATGAAGTTAATTCTGTCCTCTGTAATCTCTACATGGTCCATGTAGTTAATTCTGTCCTCTGTAATCAGTACAGGGTCCATGAAGTTAATTCTGTCCTCTGTAATCAGTCCAGGGTTCATGAAGTTATTTCTGTCCTCTGTAATCAGTACAGGGTCCATGAAGTGAATACTGACCTCTGTAATCTGTACTGGTTCCATTAAGTTAATTCTGTCCTCTGTCAACAGTACGGGGTCCATTAAGTTAATTCTGTCCTCTGTAATCATTACAGTGTCCAAGAAGTTAATTCTGTCCTCTGTAATCTGTACAGGATCCATGAAGTTAATTTTGTCCTCTGTCATCAGTACAGGGTCCATGAAGTTAATTCTGTCCTCTGTAATCTGTACAGGGTCCATGAAGTTAATTTTGTCCTCTGTCATCTATACAGGGTCCATGAAGTTAATTCTGACCTCTGTAATAAGTACAGGGTCCATGAAATTAATTCTGTATTCAAGACCAGGTCAATGAAGTTAATTCTGAAATCAATATAGGCTTCATGAAGTTAATTCTGTAATCAGTGCAGGGTCCATGAAGTTTATACTGTTCTCTGTAATCACTACAGGGTACATAATGTTAATTCAGTCCTCTGTGGTCAGTACGGGGTGCATGAAGTTAAGTCTGTAATCAATACAGCATCCATGATGTTAATTATGTAATCAGTACAGGTTCCATGAAGTTAATTCCATCCTCTGTAATCATTACAGGGTCCATGAAGTGAATACTGACCTCTGTAATCTGTACTGGTTCCATGAAGTTAATTCTGTCCTCTGTCATCAGTACACGCTCCATGAAGTTTATTCTGTTCTCTGTAATCTCTAAATGGGCCATGAAGTTAATTCTGTCCTCTGTAATCACTACAGGGTCCATGAAGTTAATTCTGTCCTCTGTAATCTCTACATGGTCCATGAAGTTAATTCTGCACTCTGTAATCAGTACATGGTCCATGAAGTTAATTCTGTCCTCTTTCATCAGTACGGGGTCCATGAAGTTAATTCTGTCCTCTGTAATCTGTACAGGGTCCATGAAGTTAATTTTGTCCTCTGTCATCTGTACAGGGTCCATGAAGTTAATTCTGTCCTCTGTAATCAGTACAGGGTCCATGAAATTAATTCTGTATTCAAGACAGGGTCAATGAAGTTAATTCTGTAATCAATATAGGCAGCATGAAGTTAATTCTGTCCTCTGTAATCTGTACAGGGTCCATGAATTTAACTTTGTCCTCTGTCATCAGTACGGGGTCCATGAAGTTAATTCTGTCCTCTGTAATCAGTACAGGGTCCATGAAGTTAATTCTGTCCTCTGTAATCTGTACAGGATCCATGAAGTTAATTTTGTTCTCTGTCATCAGTACAGGGTCCATGAAGTTAATTCTGTCCTATGTCATCAGTACCAGGAGCATGAAGTTAATTCTGTCCTCTGTAATCTGTACAGGGTCCATGAAGTTAATTTTGTCCTCTGTCATCAGTACAGGGTCCATGAAGTTAATTTCTTCCTCTGTCATCAGTACAGGTTCCATGAAGTTAATTCTGTCCTATGTCATCAGTACGGGGAGCATGAAGTTAATTCTGTCCTCTGTAATCTCTACATGGTCCATGTAGTTAATTCTGTCCTCTGTAATCAGTCCAGGGTTCATGAAGTTATTTCTGTCCTCTGTAATCAGTACAGGGTCCATGAAGTGAATACTGACCTCTGTAATCTGTACTGGTTCCATTAAGTTAATTCTGTCCTCTGTCAACAGTACGGGGTCCATTAAGTTAATTCTGTCCTCTGTAATCATTACAGTGTCCAAGAAGTTAATTCTGTCCTCTGTAATCTGTACAGGATCCATGAAGTTAATTTTGTCCTCTGTCATCAGTACAGGGTCCATGAAGTTAATTCTGTCCTCTGTAATCTGTACAGGGTCCATGAAGTTAATTTTGTCCTCTGTCATCTATACAGGGTCCATGAAGTTAATTCTGACCTCTGTAATAAGTACAGGGTCCATGAAATTAATTCTGTATTCAAGACCAGGTCAATGAAGTTAATTCTGAAATCAATATAGGCTTCATGAAGTTAATTCTGTAATCAGTGCAGGGTCCATGAAGTTTATACTGTTCTCTGTAATCACTACAGGGTACATAATGTTAATTCAGTCCTCTGTGGTCAGTACGGGGTGCATGAAGTTAAGTCTGTAATCAATACAGCATCCATGATGTTAATTATGTAATCAGTACAGGTTCCATGAAGTTAATTCCATCCTCTGTAATCATTACAGGGTCCATGAAGTGAATACTGACCTCTGTAATCTGTACTGGTTCCATGAAGTTAATTCTGTCCTATGTCATCAGTACAGTGTCCATGAAGTTAATTCTGTCCTCTGTAATCAGTGCAGGGTCCATGAAGTTAATTCTGTCCTTTGTAATCTCTTCATGTTCCATGAAGTTAATTCTGTCCTCTGTAATCAGTACAGGGTCGATGTGGTTAGTTCTGTCCTTTGTAATCTGTACAGGGTCCATGAAGTGAATACTGACCACTGTAATCTGTACTGGTTCCATGAAGTTAATTCTGTTCTCTGTCATCAGTACGGGGTCCATGATGTTTGGTCTGTCCTCTGTAATCAGTACTTGGTCCATGTGGTTAGTTCTGTCCTTTGTAATCTGTACAGGGTCCATGAAGTTAATTCTGTCCTATGTCATCAGTACGGGGAGCATTAAGTTAATTCTGTCCTCTGTAATCTGAACAAGTTCCATGAATTTAATTTTGTCCTCTGTCATCAGTACGAGGTCCATGAAGTTAGTTCTGTCCTCTGTAATCATTACCGTGTCCATGAAGTTAATTCTGTCCTCTGTAATCTCTACATGGTCTATGAAGTTAATTCTGTCCTCTGTAATCAGTACAGGGTCCATGAAGTTAATTCTGTCCTCTGTCATCAGTACAGGGTCTATGAAGTTTATTCTGTAATCTGTACAGGGGACATAAAGTTAATTCTGTCCTTTGTAATCTGTACAGGATCCATGAAGTTAATTTTGTCCTCTGTCATCAGTACAGGGTCCATGAAGTTAATTCTGTCCTCTGTAATCAGTACGGGGTCCATGAAGTTAATTCTGTCCTCTGTAATCTCTACATGGTCCATGAAGTTAATTCTGTCCTCTTTAATCACTACAGGGTCCATGAAGTTAATTCTGTCCTCTGTCATCAGTACGGGGTCTATGAAGTTAATTCTGTCCTGTGTCATCAGTACAGGGTCCATGAAGTTAATTCTGTCCTATGTCATCAGTACAGGGTCCAAGAAGTTAATTCTGTCCTCTGTAATCATTACAGTGTCCATGAAGTTAATTCTGTCCTCTGTAATCTCTACATGGTCGATGTAGTTAATTCTGTCCTCTGTAATCAGTACAGGGTCCATGAAGTTAATTCTGTCCTCTGTAATCTGTACAGGATTCATGAAGTTATTTCTGTACTCTGTAATCAGTACAGGGTCCATGAAGTGAATACTGACCTCTGTAATCTGTACTGGTTCCATTAAGTTAATTCTGTCCTCTGTCATCAGTACGGGGTCCATTAAGTTAATTCTGTCCTCTGTCATCAGTACACGCTCCATGAAGTTTATTCTGTTCTCTGTAATCTCTAAATGGGCCATGAAGTTAATTCTGTCCTCTGTAATCACTACAGGGTCCATGAAGTTAATTCTGTCCTCTGTAATCTCTACATGGTCCATGAAGTTAATTCTGTCCTCTGTAATCAGTACATGGTCCATGAAGTTAATTCTGTCCTCTTTCATCAGTACGGGGTCCATGAAGTTAATTCTGTCCTCTGTAATCTGTACAGGGTCCATGAAGTTAATTTTGTCCTCTGTCATCTATACAGGGTCCATGAAGTTAATTCTGTCCTCTGTAATAAGTACAGGGTCCATGAAATTAATTCTGTATTCAAGACAGGGTCAATGAAGTTAATTCTGTAATCAATATAGGCTTCATGAAGTTAATTCTGTAATCAGTGCAGGGTCCATGAAGTTTATACTGTTCTCTGTAATCACTACAGGGTACATAATGTTAATTCAGTCCTCTGTGGTCAGTACGGGGTGCATGAAGTTAAGTCTGTAATCAATACAGCATCCATGATGTTAATTATGTAATCAGTACATGTTCCATGAAGTTAATTCCGTCCTCTGTAATCAGTACAGGGTTCATGAAGTTAATTCTGTCCTATGTAATCATAACAGTGTCCATGAAGTTAATTCTCTCCTCTGTAATCTCTACATGGTCCATGAAGTTAATTTTGTCCTCTGTCATCAGTACGGGGTCCATGAATTTTATACTGTCCTCTGTAAACTGTATAGGGGCCATGAAGTTAATTCTGTCCTCTGTAATCTGTACAGGAACCATGAAGTTAATTTCGTCCTCGGTCATCAGTACGGGGTCCATGAAGTTCATTCTGTCCTCTGTAATCATTACAGTATCCTTGAAGTTAATTCTGTCCTCTGTAATCTTTACAGGGTCCATGAAGTTAATTCTGTCCTCTGTAATCATTACAGTGTCCATGAAGTTAATTCTGTCCTCTGTAATCTCTACATGGTCCATGTAGTTAATTCTGTCCTCTGTAATCAGTACAGGGTCCATGAAGTTAATTCTGTCCTCTGTAATCTGTACAGGGTCCATGAAGTTAATTTTGTCCTCTCTCATCAGTACAGGGTCCATGAAGTTAATTCTGTCCTCTGTAATCAGTACGGGGTCCATGAAGTTAATTCTCTCCTCTGTCATCTGTACATGGTTTATGAAGTTTATTCTGTCCTCTGTAATCTGTACAGGGTCCATGAAGTTAATTTTGTCCTCTGTCATCAGTACAGGTTCCATGAGGTTAATTCTGTCCAATGTCATCAGTACAGGGTCCATGAAATTAATTCTGTATTCAAGACAGGGTCAATGAAGTTAATTCTGTAATCAATATAGGCTTCATAAAGTTAACTCTGTCCTCTGTAATAAGTACAGTGTCCATGAATTTAATTCTGTAATCAATACAGGGTCCATGAAGTTAATTCTGTCCTCTGTAATCAGTGCAGGGTCCATGAAGTTAATTCTGTAATCTCTACATGGTCCATGTAGTTAATTCTGTCCTCTGTAATCAGTACAGTGTCCATGAAGTTAATTCTGTCCTCTGTAATCAGTACAGGGTTCATGAAGTTATTTCTGTCCTCTGTAATCAGTACAGGGTTCATGAAGTTCATTCTGTCCTCTGTAATCATTAAAGTGTTCATGAAGTTAATTCTGTCCTCTGTAATCTCCACATGGTCCATGAAGTTAATTCTGTGCTCTTTAATCAGTACAGGGTCCATGAAGTTAATTCTGTCCTCTGTCATCAGTACGGGGTCCATGAAGTTAATTCTGTCCTCTCTAATCAGTACGGGGTCCATGAAGTTAATTCTGTCCTCTGTCATCAGTACGGGGTCCATGATGTTTATTCTGTCCTCTGTAATCAGTACTTGGTCCATGAGGTTAGTTCTGTCCTTTTTAATCTGTACAAGGTCCATGAAGTTAATTTTGTTCTCTGTCATCAGTACAGGGTCCATGAAGTTAATTCTGTCCTATGTCATCAGTACGGGGAGCATGAAGTTAATTCTGTCCTCTGTAATCTGTACAGGGTCCATGAATTTAATTTTGTCCTCTGTCATCAGTACGGGGACCATGAAGATAATTCTGTCCTCTGTAATCATAACAGTGTCCATGAAGTTAATTCTGTCCTCTGTAATCTCTACATGGTTCATGAAGTTAATTCTGCCCTCTGTAATCAGTACAGGTTCCATGAAGTTAATTCTGTCCTCTGTAATCTGTACAGGATCCATGAAGTTAATTTTGTCCTCTGTCATCAGTACAGGGTCCATGAAGTTAATTCTGTCATCTGTAATCTGTACAGGATCCATGAAGTTAATTTTGTCCTCTGTCATCAGTACAGGGTCAATGAAGTTAATTCTGTCCACTGTAATCTGTACACTATCCATGAAGTTAATTTTGTCCTCTGTCAACAGTGCAGGGTCCATGAAGTTAATTCTGTCCTATGTCATCAGTACGGTGAGCATGAAGTTAATTCTGTCCTCTGTAATCTGTACAGGGTCCATCAATTTAATTGAGTCCTCTGACATCAGTACAGGGTCCATGAAGATAATTCTGTCCTATGTCAACAGTACGGGGAGCATGAAGTTATTTCTGTCCTCTGTAATCAGTACAGGGTTCATGAAGTTCATTCTGTCTTCTGTAATCTGTACAGGGTCCATGAATTTAATTGTGTCCGCTGTCATCAGTACGGGGTCCATGAAGTTAATTCTGTCCTCTTTAATCAGTACAGGGTCCATGAAGTTAATTCTGTCCTCTGCCATCAGTACGGGGTCCATGAAGTTAATTCTGTCCTCTGTAATCAGTACGGGGTCCATGAAGTTAATTCTGTCCTCTGTCATCAGTACAGGGTCCATGTGGTTAATTCTGTACTATGTCATCAGTACAGGGTCCAAGAAGTTAATTCTGTCCTCTGTAATAATTACAGTGTCCATGAAGTTAATTCTGTCCTCTGTAATCTCTACATGGTCCATGTAGTTAATTCTGTCCTCTGTAATCAGTAAAGGGTCCACGAAGTTAATTCTGTCCTCTGTAATCAGTACAGGGTTCATGAAGTTATTTCTGTCCTCTGTAATCAGTACAGGGTCCATGAAGTTAATTCTGTTCTCTGTCATCAGTACGGGGTCCATGATGTTTATTCTGTCCTCTGTAATCAGTACTTGGTCCATGAGGTTAGTTCTGTCCTTTTTAATCTGTACAGGATCCATGAAGTTAATTTTGTCCACTGTAATCTGTACAGGGTACATGAATTTAATTTTGTCCTCTGTCATCAGTACGGGGACCATGAAGTTAATTCTGTCCTCTGTAATCATAACAGTGTCCATGAAGTTAATTCTGTCCTCTGTAATCTCTACATGGTCCATGAAGTTAATTCTGTCCTCTGTAATATGTACAGGATCCATGAAGTTAATTTTGTCCTCTGTCATCAGTACAGGGTCCATGAAGCTAATTCTGTCCTCTGTAATCTGTACAGGATCCATGAAGTTAATTTTGTCCTCTGTCATCAGTACAGGGTCCATGAAGTTAATTCTGTCCACTGTAATCTGTACAGGATCCATGAAGTTAATTTTGTCCTCTGTCATCAGTACAGGGTCCATGAAGTTAATTCTGTCCTATGTCCTCAGTACGGGGAGCATGAAGTTAATTCTGTCCTCTGTAATCTGTACAGGGTCCATCAATTTAATTGAGTCCTCTGTCAACAGTACAGGGTCCATGAAGTTAATTCTGTCCTATGTCATCAGTACGGGGAGCATGAAGTTAATTCTGTCCTCTGTAATCAGTACGGGGTCCATGAAGTTAATTCTGTCCTCTGTCATCAGTAAGGGGTTTATGAAGTTAATTCTGTCCTCTGTAATCTGTACAGGGTCCATGAAGTTAATTTTGTCCTCTGTCATCAGTACAGGGTCCATGAGGTTAATTCTGTCCTATGTCATCAGTACAGGGTCCAAGAAGTTAATTCTGTCCTCTGTAATCATTACAATGTACATGAAGTTAATTCTGTCCTCTGTAATCTCTACATGGTCCATGTAGTTAATTCTGTCCTCTGTAATCAGTAAAGGGTCCACGAAGTTAATTCTGTCCTCTGTAATCAGTACAGGGTTCATGAAGTTATTTCTGTCCTCTGTAATCAGTACAGGGTCCATGAAGTTAATTCTGTTCTCTGTCATCAGTATGGGGTCCATGATGTTTATTCTGTCCTCTGTAATCAGTACTTGGTCCATGAGGTTAGTTCCGTCCTTTTTAATCTGTACAGGGTCCATGAAGTTAATTTTGACCTCTGTCATCAGTACAGGGTCCATGAAGTTAATTCTGTCCTATGTCATCAGTACGGGGAGCATGAAGTTAATTCTGTCCTCTGTAATCATAACAGTGTCCATGAAGTTAATTCTGTCCTCTGTAATCTCTACATGGTCCATGAAGTTAATTCTGTCCTCTGTAATCAGTACAGGGTCCATGAAGTTAATTCTGTCCTCTGTAATCTGTACAGGATCCATGAAGTTAATTTTGTCCTCTGTCATCAGTACAGGGTCCATGAAGCTAATTCTGTCCTCTGTAATCATAACAGTGTCCATGAAGTTAATTCTGTCCTCTGTAATCTCTACATGGTCCATGAAGTTAATTCTGTCCTCTGTAATATGTACAGGATCCATGAAGTTAATTTTGTCCTCTGTCATCAGTACAGGGTCCATGAAGCTAATTCTGTCCTCTGTAATCTGTACAGGATCCATGAAGTTAATTTTGTCCTCTGTCATCAGTACAGGGTCCATGAAGTTAATTCTGTCCACTGTAATCTGTACAGGATCCATGAAGTTAATTTTGTCCTCTGTCATCAGTACAGGGTCCATGAAGTTAATTCTGTCCTATGTCCTCAGTACGGGGAGCATGAAGTTAATTCTGTCCTCTGTAATCTGTACAGGGTCCATCAATTTAATTGAGTCCTCTGTCAACAGTACAGGGTCCATGACGTTAATTCTGTCCTATGTCATCAGTACGGGGAGCATGAAGTTAATTCTGTCCTCTGTAATCAGTACGGGGTCCATGAAGTTAATTCTGTCCTCTGTCATCAGTAAGGGGTTTATGAAGTTAATTCTGTCCTCTGTAATCTGTACAGGGTCCATGAAGTTAATTTTGTCCTCTGTCATCAGTACAGGGTCCATGAGGTTAATTCTGTCCTATGTCATCAGTACAGGGTCCAAGAAGTTAATTCTGTCCTCTGTAATCATTACAATGTACATGAAGTTAATTCTGTCCTCTGTAATCTCTACATGGTCCATGTAGTTAATTCTGTCCTCTGTAATCAGTAAAGGGTCCACGAAGTTAATTCTGTCCTCTGTAATCAGTACAGGGTTCATGAAGTTATTTCTGTCCTCTGTAATCAGTACAGGGTCCATGAAGTTAATTCTGTTCTCTGTCATCAGTATGGGGTCCATAATGTTTATTCTGTCCTCTGTAATCAGTACTTGGTCCATGAGGTTAGTTCCGTCCTTTTTAATCTGTACAGGGTCCATGAAGTTAATTTTGACCTCTGTCATCAGTACAGGGTCCATGAAGTTAATTCTGTCCTATGTCATCAGTACGGGGAGCATGAAGTTAATTCTGTCCTCTGTAATCATAACAGTGTCCATGAAGTTAATTCTGTCCTCTGTAATCTCTACATGGTCCATGAAGTTAATTCTGTCCTCTGTAATCAGTACAGGGTCCATGAAGTTAATTCTGTCCTCTGTAATCTGTACAGGATCCATGAAGTTAATTTTGTCCTCTGTCATCAGTACAGGGTCCATGAAGCTAATTCTGTCCTCTGTAATCTGTAAAGGATCCATGAAGTTAATTTTGTCCTCTGTCATCAGTACAGGTTCCATGAGGTTAATTCTGTCCAATGTCATCAGTACAGGGTCCATGAAATTAATTCTGTATTCAAGACAGGGTCAATGAAGTTAATTCTGTAATCAATATAGGCTTTATAAAGTTAATTCTGTAATCAGTGCAGGGTCCATGAAGTTTATACTGTTCTCTGTAATCAGTACAGGGTACATAATGTTAATTCAGTACGCTGTGGTCAGTACGGGGTGCATGAAGTTAAGTCTGTAATCAATACAGCATCCATGACGTTAACGATGTAATCAGTACATGTTCCATGATGTTAATTCTGTCCTCTGCAATAAGTACAGTGTCCATGAAGTTAATTCTGTAATCAATACAGGGTCCATGAAGTTAATTCTGTCCTCTGTAATCAGTGCAGGGTCCATGAAGTTAATTCTGTAATCTCTACATGGTCCATGTAGTTAATTCTGTCCTCTGTAATCAGTACAGTGTCCATGAAGTTAATTCTGTCCTCTGTAATCAGTACAGGGTTCATGAAGTTATTTCTGTCCTCTGTAATCAGTACAGGGTTCATGAAGTTCATTCTGTCCTCTGTAATCTGTACAGGGTCCATGAATTTAATTGTGTCCGCTGTCATCAGTACGGGGTCCATGAAGTTAATTCTGTCCTCTGTAATCATTAAAGTGTTCATGAAGTTAATTCTGTCCTCTGTAATCTCCACATGGTCCATGAAGTTAATTCTGTCCTCTTTAATCAGTACAGTATCCATGAAGTTAATTCTGTCCTCTGTCATCAGTACGGGGACCATGAAGTTAATTCTGTCCTCTCTAATCAGTACGGGGTCCATGAAGTTAATTCTGTCCTCTGTCATCAGTACGGGGTCCATGATATTTATTCTGTCCTCTGTAATCAGTACTTGGTCCATGAGGTTAGTTCTGTCCTTTTTAATCTGTACAGGGTCCATGAAGTTAATTTTGTTCTCTGTCATCAGTACAGGGTCCATGAAGTTAATTCTGTCCTATGTCATCAGTACGGGGAGCATGAAGTTAATTCTGTCCTGTGTAATCTGTACAGGGTCCATGAATTTAATTTTGTCCTCTGTCATCAGTACGGGGACCATGAAGTTAATTCTGTCCTCTGTAATCATAACAGTGTCCATGATGTTAATTCTCTCCTCTGTAATCTCTACATGGTCCATGAAGTTAATTCTGCCCTCTGTAATCAGTACAGGGTCCATGAAGTTAATTCTGTCCACTGTAATCTGTACAGGATCCATGAAGTTAATTTTGTCCTCTGTCATCAGTACAGGGTCCATGAAGTTAATTCTGTCATCTGTAATCTGTACAGGATCCATGAAGTTAATTTTGTCCTCTGTCATCAGTACAGGGTCCATGAAGTTAATTCTGTAATCTCTACATGGTCCATGTAGTTAATTCTGTCCTCTGTAATCAGTAAAGGGTCCACGAAGTTAATTCTGTCCTCTGTAATCAGTACAGGGTTCATGAAGTTATTTCTGTCCTCTGTAATCAGTACAGGGTCCATGAAGTTAATTCTGTTCTCTGTCATCAGTACGGGGTCCATGATGTTTATTCTGTCCTCTGTAATCAGTACTTGGTCCATGAGGTTAGTTCTGTCCTTTTTAAACTGTACAGGGTCCATGAAGTTAATTTTGTACACTGTAATCTGTACAGGGTCCATGAATTTAATTTTGTCCTCTGTCATCAGTACGGGGACCATGAAGTTAATTCTGTCCTCTGTAATCATAACAGTGTCCATGAAGTTAATTCTGTCCTCTGTAATCTCTACATGGTCCATGAAGTTAATTCTGTCCTCTGTAATCAGTACAGGGTCCATGAAGTTAATTCTGTCCTCTGTAATCTGTAAAGGATCCATGAAGTTAATTTTGTCCTCTGTCATCAGTACAGGGTCCATGAAGCTAATTCTGTCCTCTGTAATCTGTACAGGATCCATGAAGTTAATTTTGTCCTATGTCCTCAGTACGGGGAGCATGAAGTTAATTCTGTCCTCTGTAATCTGTACAGGGTCCATCAATTTAATTGAGTCCTCTGTCATCAGTACAGGGTCCATGAAGTTAATTCTGTCCTATGTCATCAGTACGGGGAGCATGAAGTTAATTCTGTCCTCTGTAATCTGTACAGGGTCCATGAAGTTAATTTTGTCCTCTGTCATCAGTACAGGGTCCATGAGGTTAATTCTGTCCTATGTCATCAGTACAGGGTCCAAGAAGTTAATTCTGTCCTCTGTAATCATTACAATGTACATGAAGTTAATTCTGTCCTCTGTAATCTCTACATGGTCCATGTAGTTAATTCTGTCCTCTGTAATCAGTAAAGGGTCCACGAAGTTAATTCTGTCCTCTGTAATCAGTACAGGGTTCATGAAGTTATTTCTGTCCTCTGTAATCAGTACAGGGTCCATGAAGTTAATTCTGTTCTCTGTCATCAGTATGGGGTCCATGATGTTTATTCTGTCCTCTGTAATCAGTACTTGGTCCATGAGGTTAGTTCCGTCCTTTTTAATCTGTACAGGGTCCATGAAGTTAATTTTGACCTCTGTCATCAGTACAGGGTCCATGAAGTTAATTCTGTCCTATGTCATCAGTACGGGGAGCATGAAGTTAATTCTGTCCTCTGTAATCATAACAGTGTCCATGAAGTTAATTCTGTCCTCTGTAATCTCTACATGGTCCATGAAGTTAATTCTGTCCTCTGTAATCAGTACAGGGTCCATGAAGTTAATTCTGTCCTCTGTAATCTGTACAGGATCCATGAAGTTAATTTTGTCCTCTGTCATCAGTACAGGGTCCATGAAGCTAATTCTGTCCTCTGTAATCTGTAAAGGATCCATGAAGTTAATTTTGTCCTCTGTCATCAGTACAGGTTCCATGAGGTTAATTCTGTCCAATGTCATCAGTACAGGGTCCATGAAATTAATTCTGTATTCAAGACAGTGTCAATGAAGTTAATTCGGTAATCAATATAGGCTTTATAAAGTTAATTCTGTAATCAGTGCAGGGTCCATGAAGTTTATACTGTTCTCTGTAATCAGTACAGGGTACATAATGTTAATTCAGTCCGCTGTGGTCAGTACGGGGTGCATGAAGTTAAGTCTGTCCTCTGTAATCTGTACAGGGTCCATCAATTTAATTGAGTCCTCTGACATCAGTACAGGGTCCATGAAGATAATTCTGTCCTATATCAACAGTACGGGGAGCATGAAGTTAATTCTGTCCTCTGTAATCTGTACAGGGTCCATGAAGTTAATTCTGTAATCTCTACATGGTCCATGTAGTTAATTCTGTCCTCTGTAATCAGTAAAGGGTCCACGAAGTTAATTCTGTCCTCTGTAATCAGTACAGGGTTCATGAAGTTATTTCTGTCCTCTGTAATCAGTACAGGGTCCATGAAGTTAATTCTGTTCTCTGTCATCAGTACGGGGTCCATGATGTTTATTCTGTCCTCTGTAATCAGTACTTGGTCCATGAGGTTAGTTCCGTCCTTTTTAATCTGTACAGGGTCCATGAAGTTAATTTTGACCTCTGTCATCAGTACAGGGTCCATGAAGTTAATTCTGTCCTATGTCATCAGTACGGGGAGCATGAAGTTAATTCTGTCCTCTGTAATCATAACAGTGTCCATGAAGTTAATTCTGTCCTCTGTAATCTCTACATGGTCCATGAAGTTAATTCTGTCCTCTGTAATCAGTACAGGGTCCATGAAGTTAATTCTGTCCTCTGTAATCTGTACAGGATCCATGAAGTTAATTTTGTCCTCTGTCATCAGTACAGGGTCCATGAAGCTAATTCTGTCCTCTGTAATCTGTAAAGGATCCATGAAGTTAATTTTGTCCTCTGTCATCAGTACAGGTTCCATGAGGTTAATTCTGTCCAATGTCATCAGTACAGGGTCCATGAAATTAATTCTGTATTCAAGACAGGGTCAATGAAGTTAATTCTGTAATCAATATAGGCTTTATAAAGTTAATTCTGTAATCAGTGCAGGGTCCATGAAGTTTATACTGTTCTCTGTAATCAGTACAGGGTACATAATGTTAATTCAGTCCGCTGTGGTCAGTACGGGGTGCATGAAGTTAAGTCTGTCCTCTGTAATCTGTACAGGGTCCATCAATTTAATTGAGTCCTCTGACATCAGTACAGGGTCCATGAAGATAATTCTGTCCTATATCAACAGTACGGGGAGCATGAAGTTAATTCTGTCCTCTGTAATCTGTACAGGGTCCATGAAGTTAATTCTGTAATCTCTACATGGTCCATGTAGTTAATTCTGTCCTCTGTAATCAGTAAAGGGTCCACGAAGTTAATTCTGTCCTCTGTAATCAGTACAGGGTTCATGAAGTTATTTCTGTCCTCTGTAATCAGTACAGGGTCCATGAAGTTAATTCTGTTCTCTGTCATCAGTACGGGGTCCATGATGTTTATTCTGTCCTCTGTAATCAGTACTTGGTCCATGAGGTTAGTTCTGTCCTTTTTAATCTGTACATGGTCCATGAAGTTAATTCTGTCCTCTGTAATCAGTACAGGGTCCATGAAGTTAATTCTGTCCTCTGTAATCTGTACAGGATCCATGAAGTTAATTTTGTCCTCTGTCATCAGTACAGGGTCCATGAAGCTAATTCTGTCCTCTGTAATCTGTACAGGATCCATGAAGTTAATTTTGTCCTATGTCCTCAGTACGGGGAGCATGAAGTTAATTCTGTCCTCTGTAATCTGTACAGGGTCCATCAATTTAATTGAGTCCTCTGTCATCAGTACAGGGTCCATGAAGTTAATTCTGTCCTATGTCATCAGTACGGGGAGCATGAAGTTAATTCTGTCCTCTGTAATCAGTACGGGGTCCATGAAGTTAATTCTGTCCTCTGTCATCAGTAAGGGGTTTATGAAGTTAATTCTGTCCTCTGTAATCTGTACAGGGTCCATGAAGTTAATTTTGTCCTCTGTCATCAGTACAGGGTCCATGAGGTTAATTCTGTCCTATGTCAACAGTACAGGGTCCAAGAAGTTAATTCTGTCCTCTGTAATCATTACAATGTACATGAAGTTAATTCTGTCCTCTGTAATCTCTACATGGTCCATGTAGTTAATTCTGTCCTCTGTAATCAGTAAAGGGTCCACGAAGTTAATTCTGTCCTCTGTAATCAGTACAGGGTTCATGAAGTTATTTCTGTCCTCTGTAATCAGTACAGGGTCCATGAAGTTAATTCTGTTCTCTGTCATCAGAATGGGGTCCATGATGTTTATTCTGTCCTCTGTAATCAGTACTTGGTCCATGAGGTTAGTTCCGTCCTTTTTAATCTGTACAGGGTCCATGAAGTTAATTTTGACCTCTGTCATCAGTACAGGGTCCATGAAGTTAATTCTGTCCTATGTCATCAGTACGGGGAGCATGAAGTTAATTCTGTCCTCTGTAATCATAACAGTGTCCATGAAGTTAATTCTGTCCTCTGTAATCTCTACATGGTCCATGAAGTTAATTCTGTCCTCTGTAATCAGTACAGGGTCCATGAAGTTAATTCTGTCCTCTGTAATCTGTACAGGATCCATGAAGTTAATTTTGTCCTCTGTCATCAGTACAGGGTCCATGAAACTAATTCTGTCCTCTGTAATCTGTAAAGGATCCATGAAGTTAATTTTGTCCTCTGTCATCAGTACAGGTTCCATGAGGTTAATTCTGTCCAATGTCATCAGTACAGGGTCCATGTAATTAATTCTGTATTCAAGACAGAGTCAATGAAGTTAATTCTGTAATCAATATAGGCTTTATAAAGTTAATTCTGTAATCAGTGCAGGGTCCATGAAGTTTATACTGTTCTCTGTAATCAGTACAGGGTACATAATGTTAATTCAGTCCGCTGTGGTCAGTACGGGGTGCATGAAGTTAAGTCTGTAATCAATAAAGCATCCATGACGTTAACGATGTAATCAGTACATGTTCCATGATGTTAATTCTGTCCTCTGCAATAAGTACAGTGTCCATGAAGTTAATTCTGTAATCAATACAGGGTCCATGAAGTTAATTCTGTCCTCTGTAATCAGTGCAGGGTCCATGAAGTTAATTCTGTAATCTCTACATGGTCCATGTAGTTAATTCTGTCCTCTGTAATCAGTACAGTGTCCATGAAGTTAATTCTGTCCTCTGTAATCAGTACAGGGTTCATGAAGTTATTTCTGTCCTCTGTAATCAGTACAGGGTTCATGAAGTTCATTCTGTCCTCTGTAATCTGTACAGGGTCCATGAATTTAATTGTGTCCGCTGTCATCAGTACGGGGTCCATGAAGTTTATTCTGTCCTCTGTAATCATTAAAGTGTTCATGAAGTTAATTCTGTCCTCTGTAATCTCCACATGGTCCATGAAGTTAATTCTGTCCTCTTTAATCAGTACAGTGTCCATGAAGTTAATTCTGTCCTCTGTCATCAGTACGGGGACTATGAAGTTAATTCTGTCCTCTCTAATCAGTACGGGGTCCATGAAGTTAATTCTGTCCTCTGTCATCAGTACGGGGTCCATGATATTTATTCTGTCCTCTGTAATCAGTACTTGGTCCATGAGGTTAGTTCTGTCCTTTTTAATCTGTACAGGGTCCATGAAGTTAATTTTGTTCTCTGTCATCAGTACAGGGTCCATGAAGTTAATTCTGTCCTATGTCATCAGTACGGGGAGCATGAAGTTAATTCTGTCCTGTGTAATCTGTACAGGGTCCATGAATTTAATTTTGTCCTCTGTCATCAGTACGGGGACCATGAAGTTAATTCTGTCCTCTGTAATCATAACAGTGTCCATGAAGTTAATTCTGTCCTCTGTAATCTCTACATGGTCCATGAAATTAATTCTGCCCTCTGTAATCAGTACAGGGTCCATGAAGTTAATTCTGTCCTCTGTAATCTGTACAGGATCCATGAAGTTAATTTTGTCCTCTGTCATCAGTACAGGGTCCATGAAGTTAATTCTGTCATCTGTAATCTGTACAGGATCCATGAAGTTAATTTTGTCCTCTGTCATCAGTACAGGGTCAATAAAGTTAATTCTGTCCACTGTAATCTGTACACGATCCATGAAGTTAATTTTGTCCTCTGTCATCAGTGCAGGGTCCATGAAGTTAATTCTGTCCTATGTCATCAGTACGGGGAGCATGAAGTTAATTCTGTCCTCTGTAATCTGTACAGGGTCCATCAATTTAATTGAGTCCTCTGACATCAGTACAGGGTCCATGAAGATAATTCTGTCCTATGTCAACAGTACGGGGAGCATGAAGTTAATTCTGTCCTCTGTAATCTGTACAGGGTCCATGAAGTTAATTCTGTAATCTCTACATGGTCCATGTAGTTAATTCTGTCCTCTGTAATCAGTAAAGGGTCCACGAAGTTAATTCTGTCCTCTGTAATCAGTACAGGGCTCATGAAGTTATTTCTGTCCTCTGTAATCAGTACAGGGTCCATGAAGTTAATTCTGTTCTCTGTCATCAGTACGGGGTCCATGATGTTTATTCTGTCCTCTGTAATCAGTACTTGGTCCATGAGGTTAGTTCTGTCCTTTTTAATCTGTACAGGGTCCATGAAGTTAATTTTGTCCACTGTAATTTGTACAGGGTCCATGAATTTAATTTTGTCCTCTGTAATCTCTACATGGTCCATGAAGTTAATTCTGTCCTCTGTAATCAGTACAGGGTCCATGAAGTTAATTCTGTCCTCTGTAATCTGTACAGGATCCATGAAGTTAATTTTGTCCTCTGTCATCAGTACAGGGTCCATGAAGCTAATTCTGTCCTCTGTAATCTGTACAGGATCCATGAAGTTAATTTTGTCCTCTGTCATCAGTACAGGGTCCATGAAGTTAATTCTGTCCTCTGTAATCTGTACAGGGTCCATCAATTTAATTGAGTCCTCTGTCATCAGTACAGGGTCCATGAAGTTAATTCTGTCCTATGTCATCAGTACGGGGAGCATGAAGTTAATTCTGTCCTCTGTAATCAGTACGGGGTCCATGAAGTTAATTCTGTCCTCTGTCATCAGTAAGGGGTTTATGAAGTTAATTCTGTCCTCTGTAATCTGTACAGGGTCCATGAAGTTAATTTTGTCCTCTGTCATCAGTACAGGGTCCATGAGGTTAATTCTGTCCTATGTCATCAGTACAGGGTCCAAGAAGTTAATTCTGTCCTCTGTAATCATTACAATGTACATGAAGTTAATTCTGTACTCTGTAATCTCTACATGGTCCATGTAGTTAATTCTGTCCTCTGTAATCAGTAAAGGGTCCACGAAGTTAATTCTGTCCTCTGTAATCAGTACAGGGTTCATGAAGTTATTTCTGTCCTCTGTAATCAGTACAGGGTCCATGAAGTTAATTCTGTTCTCTGTCATCAGTATGGGGTCCATGATGTTTATTCTGTCCTCTGTAATCAGTACTTGGTCCATGAGGTTAGTTCCGTCCTTTTTAATCTGTACAGGGTCCATGAAGTTAATTTTGACCTCTGTCATCAGTACAGGGTCCATGAAGCTAATTCTGTACTCTGTAATCTGTAAAGGATCCATGAAGTTAATTTTGTCCTCTGTCATCAGTACAGGTTCCATGAGGTTAATTCTGTCCAATGTCATCAGTACAGGGTCCATGTAATTAATTCTGTATTCAAGACAGAGTCAATGAAGTTAATTCTGTAATCAATATAGGCTTTATAAAGTTAATTCTGTAATCAGTGCAGGGTCCATGAAGTTTATACTGTTCTCTGTAATCAGTACAGGGTACATAATGTTAATTCAGTCCGCTGTGGTCAGTACGGGGTGCATGAAGTTAAGTCTGTAATCAATACAGCATCCATGACGTTAACGATGTAATCAGTACATGTTCCATGATGTTAATTCTGTCCTCTGCAATAAGTACAGTGTCCATGAAGTTAATTCTGTAATCAATACAGGGTCCATGAAGTTAATTCTGTCCTCTGTAATCAGTGCAGGGTCCATGAAGTTAATTCTGTAATCTCTACATGGTCCATGTAGTTAATTCTGTCCTCTGTAATCAGTACAGTGTCCATGAAGTTAATTCTGTCCTCTGTAATCAGTACAGGGTTCATGAAGTTATTTCTGTCCTCTGTAATCAGTACAGGGTTCATGAAGTTCATTCTGTCCTCTGTAATCTGTACAGGGTCCATGAATTTAATTGTGTCCGCTGTCATCAGTACGGGGTCCATGAAGTTTATTCTGTCCTCTGTAATCATTAAAGTGTTCATGAAGTTAATTCTGTCCTCTGTAATCTCCACATGGTCCATGAAGTTAATTCTGTCCTCTTTAATCAGTACAGTGTCCATGAAGTTAATTCTGTCCTCTGTCATCAGTACGGGGACTATGAAGTTAATTCTGTCCTCTCTAATCAGTACGGGGTCCATGAAGTTAATTCTGTCCTCTGTCATCAGTACGGGGTCCATGATATTTATTCTGTCCTCTGTAATCAGTACTTGGTCCATGAGGTTAGTTCTGTCCTTTTTAATCTGTACAGGGTCCATGAAGTTAATTTTGTTCTCTGTCATCAGTACAGGTTCCATGAAGTTAATTCTGTCCTATGTCATCAGTACGGGGAGCATGAAGTTAATTCTGTATTCAAGACAGGGTCAATGAAGTTAATTCTGTAATCAATATAGGCTTTATAAAGTTAATTCTGTAATCAGTGCAGGGTCCATGAAGTTTATACTGTTCTCTGTAATCAGTACAGGGTACATAATGTTAATTCAGTCCGCTGTGGTCAGTACGGGGTGCATGAAGTTAAGTCTGTCCTCTGTAATCTGTACAGGGTCCATCAATTTAATTGAGTCCTCTGACATCAGTACAGGGTCCATGAAGATAATTCTGTCCTATATCAACAGTACGGGGAGCATGAAGTTAATTCTGTCCTCTGTAATCTGTACAGGGTCCATGAAGTTAATTCTGTAATCTCTACATGGTCCATGTAGTTAATTCTGTCCTCTGTAATCAGTAAAGGGTCCACGAAGTTAATTCTGTCCTCTGTAATCAGTACAGGGTTCATGAAGTTATTTCTGTCCTCTGTAATCAGTACAGGGTCCATGAAGTTAATTCTGTTCTCTGTCATCAGTACGGGGTCCATGATGTTTATTCTGTCCTCTGTAATCAGTACTTGGTCCATGAGGTTAGTTCTGTCCTTTTTAATCTGTACATGGTCCATGAAGTTAATTCTGTCCTCTGTAATCAGTACAGGGTCCATGAAGTTAATTCTGTCCTCTGTAATCTGTACAGGATCCATGAAGTTAATTTTGTCCTCTGTCATCAGTACAGGGTCCATGAAGCTAATTCTGTCCTCTGTAATCTGTACAGGATCCATGAAGTTAATTCTGTCCTATGTCATCAGTACGGGGAGCATGAAGTTAATTCTGTCCTCTGTAATCAGTACGGGGTCCATGAAGTTAATTCTGTCCTCTGTCATCAGTAAGGGGTTTATGAAGTTAATTCTGTCCTCTGTAATCTGTACAGGGTCCATGAAGTTAATTTTGTCCTCTGTCATCAGTACAGGGTCCATGAGGTTAATTCTGTCCTATGTCAACAGTACAGGGTCCAAGAAGTTAATTCTGTCCTCTGTAATCATTACAATGTACATGAAGTTAATTCTGTCCTCTGTAATCTCTACATGGTCCATGTAGTTAATTCTGTCCTCTGTAATCAGTAAAGGGTCCACGAAGTTAATTCTGTCCTCTGTAATCAGTACAGGGTTCATGAAGTTATTTCTGTCCTCTGTAATCAGTACAGGGTCCATGAAGTTAATTCTGTTCTCTGTCATCAGAATGGGGTCCATGATGTTTATTCTGTCCTCTGTAATCAGTACTTGGTCCATGAGGTTAGTTCCGTCCTTTTTAATCTGTACAGGGTCCATGAAGTTAATTTTGACCTCTGTCATCAGTACAGGGTCCATGAAGTTAATTCTGTCCTATGTCATCAGTACGGGGAGCATGAAGTTAATTCTGTCCTCTGTAATCATAACAGTGTCCATGAAGTTAATTCTGTCCTCTGTAATCTCTACATGGTCCATGAAGTTAATTCTGTCCTCTGTAATCAGTACAGGGTCCATGAAGTTAATTCTGTCCTCTGTAATCTGTACAGGATCCATGAAGTTAATTTTGTCCTCTGTCATCAGTACAGGGTCCATGAAACTAATTCTGTCCTCTGTAATCTGTAAAGGATCCATGAAGTTAATTTTGTCCTCTGTCATCAGTACAGGTTCCATGAGGTTAATTCTGTCCAATGTCATCAGTACAGGGTCCATGTAATTAATTCTGTATTCAAGACAGAGTCAATGAAGTTAATTCTGTAATCAATATAGGCTTTATAAAGTTAATTCTGTAATCAGTGCAGGGTCCATGAAGTTTATACTGTTCTCTGTAATCAGTACAGGGTACATAATGTTAATTCAGTCCGCTGTGGTCAGTACGGGGTGCATGAAGTTAAGTCTGTAATCAATAAAGCATCCATGACGTTAACGATGTAATCAGTACATGTTCCATGATGTTAATTCTGTCCTCTGCAATAAGTACAGTGTCCATGAAGTTAATTCTGTAATCAATACAGGGTCCATGAAGTTAATTCTGTCCTCTGTAATCAGTGCAGGGTCCATGAAGTTAATTCTGTAATCTCTACATGGTCCATGTAGTTAATTCTGTCCTCTGTAATCAGTACAGTGTCCATGAAGTTAATTCTGTCCTCTGTAATCAGTACAGGGTTCATGAAGTTATTTCTGTCCTCTGTAATCAGTACAGGGTTCATGAAGTTCATTCTGTCCTCTGTAATCTGTACAGGGTCCATGAATTTAATTGTGTCCGCTGTCATCAGTACGGGGTCCATGAAGTTTATTCTGTCCTCTGTAATCATTAAAGTGTTCATGAAGTTAATTCTGTCCTCTGTAATCTCCACATGGTCCATGAAGTTAATTCTGTCCTCTTTAATCAGTACAGTGTCCATGAAGTTAATTCTGTCCTCTGTCATCAGTACGGGGACTATGAAGTTAATTCTGTCCTCTCTAATCAGTACGGGGTCCATGAAGTTAATTCTGTCCTCTGTCATCAGTACGGGGTCCATGATATTTATTCTGTCCTCTGTAATCAGTACTTGGTCCATGAGGTTAGTTCTGTCCTTTTTAATCTGTACAGGGTCCATGAAGTTAATTTTGTTCTCTGTCATCAGTACAGGGTCCATGAAGTTAATTCTGTCCTATGTCATCAGTACGGGGAGCATGAAGTTAATTCTGTCCTGTGTAATCTGTACAGGGTCCATGAATTTAATTTTGTCCTCTGTCATCAGTACGGGGACCATGAAGTTAATTCTGTCCTCTGTAATCATAACAGTGTCCATGAAGTTAATTCTGTCCTCTGTAATCTCTACATGGTCCATGAAATTAATTCTGCCCTCTGTAATCAGTACAGGGTCCATGAAGTTAATTCTGTCCTCTGTAATCTGTACAGGATCCATGAAGTTAATTTTGTCCTCTGTCATCAGTACAGGGTCCATGAAGTTAATTCTGTCATCTGTAATCTGTACAGGATCCATGAAGTTAATTTTGTCCTCTGTCATCAGTACAGGGTCAATAAAGTTAATTCTGTCCACTGTAATCTGTACACGATCCATGAAGTTAATTTTGTCCTCTGTCATCAGTGCAGGGTCCATGAAGTTAATTCTGTCCTATGTCATCAGTACGGGGAGCATGAAGTTAATTCTGTCCTCTGTAATCTGTACAGGGTCCATCAATTTAATTGAGTCCTCTGACATCAGTACAGGGTCCATGAAGATAATTCTGTCCTATGTCAACAGTACGGGGAGCATGAAGTTAATTCTGTCCTCTGTAATCTGTACAGGGTCCATGAAGTTAATTCTGTAATCTCTACATGGTCCATGTAGTTAATTCTGTCCTCTGTAATCAGTAAAGGGTCCACGAAGTTAATTCTGTCCTCTGTAATCAGTACAGGGCTCATGAAGTTATTTCTGTCCTCTGTAATCAGTACAGGGTCCATGAAGTTAATTCTGTTCTCTGTCATCAGTACGGGGTCCATGATGTTTGTTCTGTCCTCTGTAATCAGTACTTGGTCCATGAGGTTAGTTCTGTCCTTTTTAATCTGTACAGGGTCCATGAAGTTAATTTTGTCCACTGTAATTTTTACAGGGTCCATGAATTTAATTTTGTCCTCTGTAATCTCTACATGGTCCATGAAGTTAATTCTGTCCTCTGTAATCAGTACAGGGTCCATGAAGTTAATTCTGTCCTCTGTAATCTGTACAGGATCCATGAAGTTAATTTTGTCCTCTGTCATCAGTACAGGGTCCATGAAGCTAATTCTGTCCTCTGTAATCTGTACAGGATCCATGAAGTTAATTTTGTCCTCTGTCATCAGTACAGGGTCCATGAAGTTAATTCTGTCCTCTGTAATCTGTACAGGGTCCATCAATTTAATTGAGTCCTCTGTCATCAGTACAGGGTCCATGAAGTTAATTCTGTCCTATGTCATCAGTACGGGGAGCATGAAGTTAATTCTGTCCTCTGTAATCAGTACGGGGTCCATGAAGTTAATTCTGTCCTCTGTCATCAGTAAGGGGTTTATGAAGTTAATTCTGTCCTCTGTAATCTGTACAGGGTCCATGAAGTTAATTTTGTCCTCTGTCATCAGTACAGGGTCCATGAGGTTAATTCTGTCCTATGTCATCAGTACAGGGTCCAAGAAGTTAATTCTGTCCTCTGTAATCATTACAATGTACATGAAGTTAATTCTGTACTCTGTAATCTCTACATGGTCCATGTAGTTAATTCTGTCCTCTGTAATCAGTAAAGGGTCCACGAAGTTAATTCTGTCCTCTGTAATCAGTACAGGGTTCATGAAGTTATTTCTGTCCTCTGTAATCAGTACAGGGTCCATGAAGTTAATTCTGTTCTCTGTCATCAGTATGGGGTCCATGATGTTTATTCTGTCCTCTGTAATCAGTACTTGGTCCATGAGGTTAGTTCCGTCCTTTTTAATCTGTACAGGGTCCATGAAGTTAATTTTGACCTCTGTCATCAGTACAGGGTCCATGAAGCTAATTCTGTACTCTGTAATCTGTAAAGGATCCATGAAGTTAATTTTGTCCTCTGTCATCAGTACAGGTTCCATGAGGTTAATTCTGTCCAATGTCATCAGTACAGGGTCCATGTAATTAATTCTGTATTCAAGACAGAGTCAATGAAGTTAATTCTGTAATCAATATAGGCTTTATAAAGTTAATTCTGTAATCAGTGCAGGGTCCATGAAGTTTATACTGTTCTCTGTAATCAGTACAGGGTACATAATGTTAATTCAGTCCGCTGTGGTCAGTACGGGGTGCATGAAGTTAAGTCTGTAATCAATACAGCATCCATGACGTTAACGATGTAATCAGTACATGTTCCATGATGTTAATTCTGTCCTCTGCAATAAGTACAGTGTCCATGAAGTTAATTCTGTAATCAATACAGGGTCCATGAAGTTAATTCTGTCCTCTGTAATCAGTGCAGGGTCCATGAAGTTAATTCTGTAATCTCTACATGGTCCATGTAGTTAATTCTGTCCTCTGTAATCAGTACAGGGTTCATGAAGTTATTTCTGTCCTCTGTAATCAGTACAGGGTTCATGAAGTTCATTCTGTCCTCTGTAATCTGTACAGGGTCCATGAATTTAATTGTGTCCGCTGTCATCAGTACGGGGTCCATGAAGTTTATTCTGTCCTCTGTAATCATTAAAGTGTTCATGAAGTTAATTCTGTCCTCTGTAATCTCCACATGGTCCATGAAGTTAATTCTGTCCTCTTTAATCAGTACAGTGTCCATGAAGTTAATTCTGTCCTCTGTCATCAGTACGGGGACTATGAAGTTAATTCTGTCCTCTCTAATCAGTACGGGGTCCATGAAGTTAATTCTGTCCTCTGTCATCAGTACGGGGTCCATGATATTTATTCTGTCCTCTGTAATCAGTACTTGGTCCATGAGGTTAGTTCTGTCCTTTTTAATCTGTACAGGGTCCATGAAGTTAATTTTGTTCTCTGTCATCAGTACAGGGTCCATGAAGTTAATTCTGTCCTATGTCATCAGTACGGGGAGCATGAAGTTAATTCTGTCCTGTGTAATCTGTACAGGGTCCATGAATTTAATTTTGTCCTCTGTCATCAGTACGGGGACCATGAAGTTAATTCTGTCCTCTGTAATCATAACAGTGTCCATGAAGTTAATTCTGTCCTCTGTAATCTCTACATGGTCCATGAAATTAATTCTGCCCTCTGTAATCAGTACAGGGTCCATGAAGTTAATTCTGTCCTCTGTAATCTGTACAGGATCCATGAAGTTAATTTTGTCCTCTGTCATCAGTACAGGGTCCATGAAGTTAATTCTGTCATCTGTAATCTGTACAGGATCCATGAAGTTAATTTTGTCCTCTGTCATCAGTACAGGGTCAATAAAGTTAATTCTGTCCACTGTAATCTGTACACGATCCATGAAGTTAATTTTGTCCTCTGTCATCAGTGCAGGGTCCATGAAGTTAATTCTGTCCTATGTCATCAGTACGGGGAGCATGAAGTTAATTCTGTCCTCTGTAATCTGTACAGGGTCCATCAATTTAATTGAGTCCTCTGACATCAGTACAGGGTCCATGAAGATAATTCTGTCCTATGTCAACAGTACGGGGAGCATGAAGTTAATTCTGTCCTCTGTAATCTGTACAGGGTCCATGAAGTTAATTCTGTAATCTCTACATGGTCCATGTAGTTAATTCTGTCCTCTGTAATCAGTAAAGGGTCCACGAAGTTAATTCTGTCCTCTGTAATCAGTACAGGGCTCATGAAGTTATTTCTGTCCTCTGTAATCAGTACAGGGTCCATGAAGTTAATTCTGTTCTCTGTCATCAGTACGGGGTCCATGATGTTTATTCTGTCCTCTGTAATCAGTACTTGGTCCATGAGGTTAGTTCTGTCCTTTTTAATCTGTACAGGGTCCATGAAGTTAATTTTGTCCACTGTAATTTGTACAGGGTCCATGAATTTAATTTTGTCCTCTGTAATCTGTACAGGATCCATGAAGTTAATTTTGTCCTATGTCCTCAGTACGGGGAGCATGAAGTTAATTCTGTCCTCTGTAATCTGTACAGGGTCCATCAATTTAATTGAGTCCTCTGTCATCAGTACAGGGTCCATGAAGTTAATTCTGTCCTATGTCATCAGTACGGGGAGCATGAAGTTAATTCTGTCCTCTGTAATCAGTACGGGGTCCATGAAGTTAATTCTGTCCTCTGTCATCAGTAAGGGGTTTATGAAGTTAATTCTGTCCTCTGTAATCTGTACAGGGTCCATGAAGTTAATTTTGTCCTCTGTCATCAGTACAGGGTCCATGAGGTTAATTCTGTCCTATGTCAACAGTACAGGGTCCAAGAAGTTAATTCTGTCCTCTGTAATCATTACAATGTACATGAAGTTAATTCTGTCCTCTGTAATCTCTACATGGTCCATGTAGTTAATTCTGTCCTCTGTAATCAGTAAAGGGTCCACGAAGTTAATTCTGTCCTCTGTAATCAGTACAGGGTTCATGAAGTTATTTCTGTCCTCTGTAATCAGTACAGGGTCCATGAAGTTAATTCTGTTCTCTGTCATCAGAATGGGGTCCATGATGTTTATTCTGTCCTCTGTAATCAGTACTTGGTCCATGAGGTTAGTTCCGTCCTTTTTAATCTGTACAGGGTCCATGAAGTTAATTTTGACCTCTGTCAGCAGTACAGGGTCCATGAAGTTAATTCTGTCCTATGTCATCAGTACGGGGAGCATGAAGTTAATTCTGTCCTCTGTAATCATAACAGTGTCCATGAAGTTAATTCTGTCCTCTGTAATCTCTACATGGTCCATGAAGTTAATTCTGTCCTCTGTAATCAGTACAGGGTCCATGAAGTTAATTCTGTCCTCTGTAATCTGTACAGGATCCATGAAGTTAATTTTGTCCTCTGTCATCAGTACAGGGTCCATGAAACTAATTCTGTCCTCTGTAATCTGTAAAGGATCCATGAAGTTAATTTTGTCCTCTGTCATCAGTACAGGTTCCATGAGGTTAATTCTGTCCAATGTCATCAGTACAGGGTCCATGTAATTAATTCTGTATTCAAGACAGAGTCAATGAAGTTAATTCTGTAATCAATATAGGCTTTATAAAGTTAATTCTGTAATCAGTGCAGGGTCCATGAAGTTTATACTGTTCTCTGTAATCAGTACAGGGTACATAATGTTAATTCAGTCCGCTGTGGTCAGTACGGGGTGCATGAAGTTAAGTCTGTAATCAATAAAGCATCCATGACGTTAACGATGTAATCAGTACATGTTCCATGATGTTAATTCTGTCCTCTGCAATAAGTACAGTGTCCATGAAGTTAATTCTGTAATCAATACAGGGTCCATGAAGTTAATTCTGTCCTCTGTAATCAGTGCAGGGTCCATGAAGTTAATTCTGTAATCTCTACATGGTCCATGTAGTTAATTCTGTCCTCTGTAATCAGTACAGTGTCCATGAAGTTAATTCTGTCCTCTGTAATCAGTACAGGGTTCATGAAGTTATTTCTGTCCTCTGTAATCAGTACAGGGTTCATGAAGTTCATTCTGTCCTCTGTAATCTGTACAGGGTCCATGAATTTAATTGTGTCCGCTGTCATCAGTACGGGGTCCATGAAGTTTATTCTGTCCTCTGTAATCATTAAAGTGTTCATGAAGTTAATTCTGTCCTCTGTAATCTCCACATGGTCCATGAAGTTAATTCTGTCCTCTTTAATCAGTACAGTGTCCATGAAGTTAATTCTGTCCTCTGTCATCAGTACGGGGACTATGAAGTTAATTCTGTCCTCTCTAATCAGTACGGGGTCCATGAAGTTAATTCTGTCCTCTGTCATCAGTACGGGGTCCATGATATTTATTCTGTCCTCTGTAATCAGTACTTGGTCCATGAGGTTAGTTCTGTCCTTTTTAATCTGTACAGGGTCCATGAAGTTAATTTTGTTCTCTGTCATCAGTACAGGGTCCATGAAGTTAATTCTGTCCTATGTCATCAGTACGGGGAGCATGAAGTTAATTCTGTCCTGTGTAATCTGTACAGGGTCCATGAATTTAATTTTGTCCTCTGTCATCAGTACGGGGACCATGAAGTTAATTCTGTCCTCTGTAATCATAACAGTGTCCATGAAGTTAATTCTGTCCTCTGTAATCTCTACATGGTCCATGAAATTAATTCTGCCCTCTGTAATCAGTACAGGGTCCATGAAGTTAATTCTGTCCTCTGTAATCTGTACAGGATCCATGAAGTTAATTTTGTCCTCTGTCATCAGTACAGGGTCCATGAAGTTAATTCTGTCATCTGTAATCTGTACAGGATCCATGAAGTTAATTTTGTCCTCTGTCATCAGTACAGGGTCAATAAAGTTAATTCTGTCCACTGTAATCTGTACACGATCCATGAAGTTAATTTTGTCCTCTGTCATCAGTGCAGGGTCCATGAAGTTAATTCTGTCCTATGTCATCAGTACGGGGAGCATGAAGTTAATTCTGTCCTCTGTAATCTGTACAGGGTCCATCAATTTAATTGAGTCCTCTGACATCAGTACAGGGTCCATGAAGATAATTCTGTCCTATGTCAACAGTACGGGGAGCATGAAGTTAATTCTGTCCTCTGTAATCTGTACAGGGTCCATGAAGTTAATTCTGTAATCTCTACATGGTCCATGTAGTTAATTCTGTCCTCTGTAATCAGTAAAGGGTCCACGAAGTTAATTCTGTCCTCTGTAATCAGTACAGGGCTCATGAAGTTATTTCTGTCCTCTGTAATCAGTACAGGGTCCATGAAGTTAATTCTGTTCTCTGTCATCAGTACGGGGTCCATGATGTTTGTTCTGTCCTCTGTAATCAGTACTTGGTCCATGAGGTTAGTTCTGTCCTTTTTAATCTGTACAGGGTCCATGAAGTTAATTTTGTCCACTGTAATTTGTACAGGGTCCATGAATTTAATTTTGTCCTCTGTAATCTCTACATGGTCCATGAAGTTAATTCTGTCCTCTGTAATCAGTACAGGGTCCATGAAGTTAATTCTGTCCTCTGTAATCTGTACAGGATCCATGAAGTTAATTTTGTCCTCTGTCATCAGTACAGGGTCCATGAAGCTAATTCTGTCCTCTGTAATCTGTACAGGATCCATGAAGTTAATTTTGTCCTCTGTCATCAGTACAGGGTCCATGAAGTTAATTCTGTCCTCTGTAATCTGTACAGGGTCCATCAATTTAATTGAGTCCTCTGTCATCAGTACAGGGTCCATGAAGTTAATTCTGTCCTATGTCATCAGTACGGGGAGCATGAAGTTAATTCTGTCCTCTGTAATCAGTACGGGGTCCATGAAGTTAATTCTGTCCTCTGTCATCAGTAAGGGGTTTATGAAGTTAATTCTGTCCTCTGTAATCTGTACAGGGTCCATGAAGTTAATTTTGTCCTCTGTCATCAGTACAGGGTCCATGAGGTTAATTCTGTCCTATGTCATCAGTACAGGGTCCAAGAAGTTAATTCTGTCCTCTGTAATCATTACAATGTACATGAAGTTAATTCTGTACTCTGTAATCTCTACATGGTCCATGTAGTTAATTCTGTCCTCTGTAATCAGTAAAGGGTCCACGAAGTTAATTCTGTCCTCTGTAATCAGTACAGGGTTCATGAAGTTATTTCTGTCCTCTGTAATCAGTACAGGGTCCATGAAGTTAATTCTGTTCTCTGTCATCAGTATGGGGTCCATGATGTTTATTCTGTCCTCTGTAATCAGTACTTGGTCCATGAGGTTAGTTCCGTCCTTTTTAATCTGTACAGGGTCCATGAAGTTAATTTTGACCTCTGTCATCAGTACAGGGTCCATGAAGCTAATTCTGTACTCTGTAATCTGTAAAGGATCCATGAAGTTAATTTTGTCCTCTGTCATCAGTACAGGTTCCATGAGGTTAATTCTGTCCAATGTCATCAGTACAGGGTCCATGTAATTAATTCTGTATTCAAGACAGAGTCAATGAAGTTAATTCTGTAATCAATATAGGCTTTATAAAGTTAATTCTGTAATCAGTGCAGGGTCCATGAAGTTTATACTGTTCTCTGTAATCAGTACAGGGTACATAATGTTAATTCAGTCCGCTGTGGTCAGTACGGGGTGCATGAAGTTAAGTCTGTAATCAATACAGCATCCATGACGTTAACGATGTAATCAGTACATGTTCCATGATGTTAATTCTGTCCTCTGCAATAAGTACAGTGTCCATGAAGTTAATTCTGTAATCAATACAGGGTCCATGAAGTTAATTCTGTCCTCTGTAATCAGTGCAGGGTCCATGAAGTTAATTCTGTAATCTCTACATGGTCCATGTAGTTAATTCTGTCCTCTGTAATCAGTACAGTGTCCATGAAGTTAATTCTGTCCTCTGTAATCAGTACAGGGTTCATGAAGTTATTTCTGTCCTCTGTAATCAGTACAGGGTTCATGAAGTTCATTCTGTCCTCTGTAATCTGTACAGGGTCCATGAATTTAATTGTGTCCGCTGTCATCAGTACGGGGTCCATGAAGTTTATTCTGTCCTCTGTAATCATTAAAGTGTTCATGAAGTTAATTCTGTCCTCTGTAATCTCCACATGGTCCATGAAGTTAATTCTGTCCTCTTTAATCAGTACAGTGTCCATGAAGTTAATTCTGTCCTCTGTCATCAGTACGGGGACTATGAAGTTAATTCTGTCCTCTCTAATCAGTACGGGGTCCATGAAGTTAATTCTGTCCTCTGTCATCAGTACGGGGTCCATGATATTTATTCTGTCCTCTGTAATCAGTACTTGGTCCATGAGGTTAGTTCTGTCCTTTTTAATCTGTACAGGGTCCATGAAGTTAATTTTGTTCTCTGTCATCAGTACAGGGTCCATGAAGTTAATTCTGTCCTATGTCATCAGTACGGGGAGCATGAAGTTAATTCTGTCCTGTGTAATCTGTACAGGGTCCATGAATTTAATTTTGTCCTCTGTCATCAGTACGGGGACCATGAAGTTAATTCTGTCCTCTGTAATCATAACAGTGTCCATGAAGTTAATTCTGTCCTCTGTAATCTCTACATGGTCCATGAAATTAATTCTGCCCTCTGTAATCAGTACAGGGTCCATGAAGTTAATTCTGTCCTCTGTAATCTGTACAGGATCCATGAAGTTAATTTTGTCCTCTGTCATCAGTACAGGGTCCATGAAGTTAATTCTGTCATCTGTAATCTGTACAGGATCCATGAAGTTAATTTTGTCCTCTGTCATCAGTACAGGGTCAATAAAGTTAATTCTGTCCACTGTAATCTGTACACGATCCATGAAGTTAATTTTGTCCTCTGTCATCAGTGCAGGGTCCATGAAGTTAATTCTGTCCTATGTCATCAGTACGGGGAGCATGAAGTTAATTCTGTCCTCTGTAATCTGTACAGGGTCCATCAATTTAATTGAGTCCTCTGACATCAGTACAGGGTCCATGAAGATAATTCTGTCCTATGTCAACAGTACGGGGAGCATGAAGTTAATTCTGTCCTCTGTAATCTGTACAGGGTCCATGAAGTTAATTCTGTAATCTCTACATGGTCCATGTAGTTAATTCTGTCCTCTGTAATCAGTAAAGGGTCCACGAAGTTAATTCTGTCCTCTGTAATCAGTACAGGGCTCATGAAGTTATTTCTGTCCTCTGTAATCAGTACAGGGTCCATGAAGTTAATTCTGTTCTCTGTCATCAGTACGGGGTCCATGATGTTTATTCTGTCCTCTGTAATCAGTACTTGGTCCATGAGGTTAGTTCTGTCCTTTTTAATCTGTACAGGGTGCATGAAGTTAATTTTGTCCACTGTAATTTGTACAGGGTCCATGAATTTAATTTTGTCCTCTGTAATCTCTACATGGTCCATGAAGTTAATTCTGTCCTCTGTAATCAGTACAGGGTCCATGAAGTTAATTCTGTCCTCTGTAATCTGTACAGGATCCATGAAGTTAATTTTGTCCTCTGTCATCAGTACAGGGTCCATGAAGCTAATTCTGTCCTCTGTAATCTGTACAGGATCCATGAAGTTAATTTTGTCCTCTGTCATCTGTACAGGGTCCATGAAGTTAATTCTGTCCTCTGTAATCTGTACAGGGTCCATCAATTTAATTGAGTCCTCTGTCATCAGTACAGGGTCCATGAAGTTAATTCTGTCCTATGTCATCAGTACGGGGAGCATGAAGTTAATTCTGTCCTCTGTAATCAGTACGGGGTCCATGAATTTATTTCTGTCCTCTGTCATCAGTAAGGGGTTTATGAAGTTAATTCTGTCCTCTGTAATCTGTACAGGGTCCATGAAGTTAATTTTGTCCTCTGTCATCAGTACAGGGTCCATGAGGTTAATTCTGTCCTATGTCATCAGTACAGGGTCCAAGAAGTTAATTCTGTCCTCTGTAATCATTACAATGTACATGAAGTTAATTCTGTACTCTGTAATCTCTACATGGTCCATGTAGTTAATTCTGTCCTCTGTAATCAGTAAAGGGTCCACGAAGTTAATTCTGTCCTCTGTAATCAGTACAGGGTTCATGAAGTTATTTCTGTCCTCTGTAATCAGTACAGGGTCCATGAAGTTAATTCTGTTCTCTGTCATCAGTATGGGGTCCATGATGTTTATTCTGTCCTCTGTAATCAGTACTTGGTTCATGAGGTTAGTTCCGTCCTTTTTAATCTGTACAGGGTCCATGAAGTTAATTTTGACCTCTGTCATCAGTACAGGGTCCATGAATTTAATTTTGTCCTATGTCATCAGTACGGGGAGCATGAAGTTAATTCTGTCCTCTGTAATCATAACAGTGTCCATGAAGTTAATTCTGTCCTCTGTAATCTCTACATGGTCCATGAAGTTAATTTTGTCCTCTGTAATCAGTACAGGGTCCATGAAGTTAATTCTGTCCTCTGTAATCTGTACAGGATCCATGAAGTTAATTTTGTCCTCTGTCATCAGTACAGGTTCCATGAGGTTAATTCTGTCCAATGTCATCAGTACAGGGTCCATGAAATTAATTCTGTATTCAAGACAGGGTCAATGAAGTTAATTCTGTAATCAATATAGGCTTCATAAAGTTAATTCTGTAATCAGTGCAGGGTCCATGAAGTTTATTCTGTTCTCTGTAATCAGTACAGGGTACATAATGTTAATTCAGTCCGCTGTGGTCAGTACGGGGTGCATGAAGTTAAGTCTGTAATCAATACAGCATCCATGACGTTAACTATGTAATCAGTACATGTTCCATGATGTTAATTCTGTCCTCTGTAATAAGTACAGTGTCCATGAAGTTAATTCTGTAATCAATACAGGGTCCATGAAGTTAATTCTGTCCTCTGTAATCAGTGCAGGGTCCATGAAGTTAATTCTGTAATCTCTACATGGTCCATGTAGTTAATTCTGTCCTCTGTAATCAGTACAGTGTCCATGAAGTTAATTCTGTCCTCTGTAATCAGTACAGGGTTCATGAAGTTATTTCTGTCCTCTGTAATCATTACAGGGTTCATGAAGTTCATTCTGTCCTCTGTAATCTGTACAGGGTCCATGAATTTAATTGTGTCCGCTGTCATCAGTACGGGGTCCATGAAGTTAATTCTGTCCTCTGTAATCATTAAAGTGTTCATGAAGTTAATTCTGTCCTCTGTAATCTCCACATGGTCCATGAAGTTAATTCTGTCCTCTTTAATCAGTACAGGGTCCATGAAGTTAATTCTGTCCTCTGTCATCAGTACGGGGTCCATGAAGTTAATTCTGTCCTCTCTAATCAGTACGGGGTCCATGAAGTTAATTCTGACCTCTGTCATCAGTACGGGGTCCATGATGTTTATTCTGTCCTCTGTAATCAGTACTTGGTCCATGAGGTTAGTTCTGTCCTTTTTAATCTGTACACGGTCCATGAAGTTAATTTTGTTCTCTGTCATCAGTACAGGGTCCATGAAGTTAATTCTGTCCTATGTCATCAGTACGGGGAGCATGAAGTTAATTCTGTCCTATGTAATCTGTACAGGGTCCATGAATTTAATTTTGTCCTCTGTCATCAGTACGGGGACCATAAAGTTAATTCTGTCCTCTGTAATCATAACAGTGTCCATGAAGTTAATTCTGTCCTCTGTAATCTCTACATGGTCCATGAAGTTAATTCTGCCCTCTGTAATCAGTACAGGGTCCATGAAGTTAATTCTGTCCTCTGTAATCTGTACAGGATCCATGAAGTTAATTTTGTCCTCTGTCATCAGTACAGGGTCCATGAAGTTAATTCTGTCCTATGTCCTCAGTACGGGGAGCATGAAGTTAATTCTGTCCTCTGTAATCTGTACAGGGTCCATCAATTTAATTGAGTCCTCTGTCATCAGTACAGGGTCCATGAAGTTAATTCTGTCCTATGTCATCAGTACGGGGAGCATGAAGTTAATTCTGTCCTCTGTAATCAGTACGGGGTCCATGAAGTTAACTCTGTCCTCTGTCATCAGTAAGGGGTTTATGAAGTTAATTCTGTCCTCTGTAATCTGTACAGGGTCCATGAAGTTAATTTTGTCCTCTGTCATCAGTACAGGGTCCATGAGGTTAATTCTGTCCTATGTCATCAGTACAGGGTCCAAGAAGTTAATTCTGTCCTCTGTAATCATTACAATGTACATGAAGTTAATTCTGTACTCTGTAATCTCTACATGGTCCATGTAGTTAATTCTGTCCTCTGAAATCAGTAAAGGGTCCACGAAGTTAATTCTGTCCTCTGTAATCAGTACTTGGTCCATGAGGTTAGTTCCGTCCTTTTTAATCTGTACAGGGTCCATGAAGTTAATATTGACCTCTGTCATCAGTACAGGGTCCATGAAGTTAATTCTGTCCTCTTTAATCAGTACAGGGTCCATGAAGTTAATTCTGTCCTCTGTCATCAGTACGGGGTCCATGAAGTTAATTCTGTCCTCCCTAATCAGTACGAGGTCCATGAAGTTAATTCTGTCCTCTGTCATCAGTACGGGGTCCATGATGTTTATTCTGTCCTCTGTAATCAGTACTTGGTCCATGAGGTTAGTTCTGTCCTTTTTAATCTGTACAGGGTCCATGAAGTTAATTTTGTTCTCTGTCATCAGTACAGGGTCCATGAAGTTAATTCTGTCCTATGTCATCAGTACGGGGAGCATGAAGTTAATTCTGTCCTGTGTAATCTGTACAGGGTCCATGAATTTAATTTTGTCCTCCTGTCATCAGTACGGGGACCATAAAGTTAATTCTGTCCTCTGTAATCATAACAGTGTCCATGAAGTTAATTTTGTCCTCTGTAATCTCTACATGGTCCATGAAGTTAATTCTGCCCTCTGTAATCAGTACAGGGTCCATGAAGTTAATTCTGTCCTCGGTAATCTGTACAGGATCCATGAAGTTAATTTTGTCCTCTGTCATCAGTACAGGGTCCATGAAGTTAATTCTGTCATCTGTAATCTGTACAGGATCCATGAAGTTAATTTTGTCCTCTGTCATCAGTACAGGGTCAATGAAGTTAATTCTGTCCACTGTAATCTGTACACGATTCATGAAGTTAATTTTGTCCTCTGTCATCAGTGCAGGGTCCATGAAGTTAATTCTGTCCTATGTCATCAGTACGGGGAGCATGAAGTTAATTCTGTCCTCTGTAATCTGTACAGGGTCCATCAATTTAATTGAGTCCTCTGACATCAGTACAGGGTCCATGAAGATAATTCTGTCCTATGTCAACAGTACGGGGAGCATGAAGTTAATTCTGTCCTCTGTAATCTGTACAGGGTCCATGAAGTTAATTCTGTAACCTCTACATGGTCCATGTAGTTAATTCTGTCCTCTGTAATCAGTACAGGGTTCATGAAGTTATTTCTGTCCTCTGTAATCAGTACAGGGTTCATGAAGTTCATTCTGTCCTCTGTAATCTATACAGGGTCCATGAATTTAATTGTGTCCGCTGTCATCAGTACGGGGTCCATGAAGTTAATTCTGTCCTCTTTAATCAGTACAGGGACCATGAAGTTAATTCTGTCCTCTGCCATCAGTACGGGGTCCATGAAGTTAATTCTGTCCTCTGTAATCAGTACGGGGTCCATGAAGTTAATTCTGTCCTCTGTCATCAGCACAGGGTCCATGTGGTTAATTCTGTCCTATGTCATCAGTACAGGGTCCAAGAAGTTAATTCTGTCCTCTGTATTCATTACAGTGTCCATGAAGTTAATTCTGTCCTCTGTAATCTCTACATGGTCCATGTAATTAATTCTGTCCTCTGTAATCAGTAAAGGGTCCACGAAGTTAATTCTGTCCTCTGTAATCAGTACAGGGTACATGAAGTTATTTCTGTCCTCTGTAATCAGTACAGGGTCCATGAAGTTAATTCTGTTCTCTGTCATCAGTACGGAGTCCATGATGTGTATTCTGTCCTCTGTAATCAGTACTTGGTCCATGAGGTTAGTTCTGTCCTTTTTAATCTGTACAGGGTCCATGAAGTTAATTTTGTCCACTGTAATCTGTACAGGGTCCATGAATTTAATTTTGTCCTCTGTCATCAGTACGGGGACCATGAAGTTAATTCTGTCCTCTGTAATCATAACAGTGTCCATGAAGTTAATTCTGTCCTCTGTAATCTCTACATGGTCCATGAAGTTAATTCTGTCCTCTGTAATCAGTACAGGGTCCATGAAGTTAATTCTGTCCTCTGTAATCTGTACAGGATCCATGAAGTTAATTTTGTCCTCTGTCATCAGTACAGGGTCCATGAAGCTAATTCTGTCCTCTGTAATCTGTACAGGATCCATGAAGTTAATTTTGTCCTCTGTCATCAGTACAGGGTCCATGAAGTTAATTCTGTCCACTGTAATCTGTACAGGATCCATGAAGTTAATTTTGTCCTCTGTCATCAGTACAGGGTCCATGAAGTTAATTCTGTCCTATGTCCTCAGTACGGGGAGCATGAAGTTAATTCTGTCCTCTGTAATCTGTACAGGGTCCATCAATTTAATTGAGTCCTCTGTCATCAGTACAGGGTCCATGAAGTTAATTCTGTCCTATGTCATCAGTACGGGGAGCATGAAGTTAATTCTGTCCTCTGTAATCAGTACGGGGTCCATGAAGTTAATTCTGTCCTCTGTCATCAGTAAGGGGTTTATAAAGTTAATTCTGTCCTCTGTAATCTATACAGGGTCCATGAAGTTAATTTTGTCCTCTGTCATCAGTACAGGGTCCATGAGGTTAATTCTGTCCTATGTCATCAGTACAGGGTCCAAGAAGTTAATTCTGTTCTCTGTAATCATTACAATGTACATGAAGTTAATTCTGTCCTCTGTAATCTCTACATGGTCCATGTAGTTAATTCTGTCCTCTGTAATCAGTAAAGGGTCCACGAAGTTAATTCTGTCCTCTGTAATCAGTACAGGGTCCATGAAGTTAATTCTGTTCTCTGTCATCAGTATGGGGTCCATGATGTTTATTCTGTCCTCTGTAATCAGTACTTGGTCCATGAGGTTAGTTCCGTCCTTTTTAATCTGTACAGGGTCCATGAAGTTAATTTTGACCTCTGTCATCAGTACAGGGTCCATGAAGTTAATTCTGTCCTATGTCATCAGTACGGGGAGCATGAAGTTAATTCTGTCCTCTGTAATCATTACAGTGTTCTTGAAGATAATTCTGTCCTCTGTAATCTTTACAGTGTCCATGAAGTTAATTCTGTCCTCTGTAATCTTTACAGTGTCCATGAAGTTAATTCTGTCCTCTGTAATCTCTACATGGTCCATGTAGTTAATTCTGTCCTCTGTAATCAGTACAGGGTCCATGAAGTTAATTTTGTCCTCTGTAATCAGTACAGGGTCCATGAAGTTAATGCTGTCCTCTGTAATCTCTACATGGTCCATGAAGTTAATTCTGTCCTCTGTAATCTGTACAGGGTCCATGAAGTTAATTCTGTCCTCTGTAATCTGTACAGGATCCATGAAGTTAATTTTGTCCTCTGTCATCAGTACAGGGTCCATGAAGCTAATTCTGTACTCTGTAATCTGTAAAGGATCCATGAAGTTAATTTTGTCCTCTGTCATCAGTACAGGGTCCATGAAGTTAATTCTGTCCACTGTAATCTGTACGGGATCCATGAAGTTAATTTTGTCCTCTGTCATCAGTACAGGGTCCATGAAGTTAATTCTGTCCTATGTCATCAGTACGGGGAGCATGAATTTAATTCTGTCCTCTGTAATCTGTACAGGGTCCATGAATTTAATTTTGTCCTCTGTCATCAGTACGGGGTCCATGAAGTTAATTCTGTCCTCGGTAATCTCTACATGGTCCATGAAGTTAATTCTGTCCTCTGTCGTCAGTACGGTGTCCATGAATTTTATTCTGTCCTCTGTCATCAGTACAGGGTCCATGAAGTTAATACTGTCCTATGTCATCAGTACGGGGAGCATGAAGTTAATTCTGTCCTCTGTAATCTGTGCAGTGCCCATGAATTTAATTTTGTCCTCCGTCATCAGTACGGGGTCCATGAAGTTAATTCTGTCCTCGGTAATCTCTACATGGTCCATGAAGTTAATTCTGTCCTCTGTCATCAGTACGGGGTCCATGAATTTTATTCTGTTCTCTGTAAACTGTACAGGGGCCATGAAGTTAATTCTGTCCTCTGTAATCTGTACAGCATTCATGAAGTTAATTTTGTCCTCTGTCATCAGTACAGGGTCCATGAAGTTAATTCTGTCCACTGTAATCTGTACACGATCCATAAAGTTAATTTTGTACTCTGTCATCAGTGCAGGGTCAATGAAGTTAATTCTGTCCTCTGTAATCATTACAGTGTTCTTGAAGATAATTCTGTCCTCTGTAATCTTTACAGTGTCCATGAAGTTAATTCTGTCCTCTGTAATCTTTACAGTGTCCATGAAGTTAATTCTGTCCTCTGTAATCATTACAGTGTCCATGAAGTTAATTCTGTCCTCTGTAATCTCTACATGGTCCATGTAGTTAATTCTGTCCTCTGTAATCAGTACAGGGTCCATGAAGTTAATTTTGTCCTCTGTAATCAGTACAGGGTCCATGAAGTGAATACTGACCTCTGTAATCTGTACTGGTTCCATGAAGTTAATTTTGTCCTCTGTCATCAGTACAGGGTCCATGAAGTTAATTCTGTCCACTGTAATCTGTACACGATCCATAAAGTTAATTTTGTAATCTGTCATCAGTGCAGGGTCAATGAAGTTAATTCTGTCCTATGTCATCAGTACGGGGAGCATGAAGTTAATTCTGTCCTCTGTAATCTGTACAGGGTCCATCAATTTAATTGAGTCCTCTGACATCAGTACAGGGTCCATGAAGTTAATTCTGTCCTCTGTAATCTGTACAGGGTCCATGAAGTTAATTCTGTAATCTCTACATGGTCCATGTAGTTAATTCTGTCCTCTGTAATCAGTACAGTGTCCATGAAGTTAATTCTGTCTCTGTAATCAGTACAGGGTTCATGAAGTTATTTCTGTCCTGTGTAATCAGTACAGGGTTCATGAAGTTCATTCTGTCCTCTGTAATCTGTACAGGGTTCATGAAGTTATTTCTGTCCTCTGTAATCAGTACAGGGTCCATGAAGTTAATTCTGTTCTCTGTCATCAGTACGGGGTCCATGATGTTTATTCTGTCCTCTGTAATCAGTACTTGGTCCATGAGGTTAGTTCTGTCCTTTTTAATCTGTACAGGGTCCATGAAGTTAATTTTGTCCTCTGTAATCTGTACAGGGTCCATGAATTTAATTTTTTCCTCTGTCATCAGTACGGGGACCATGAAGTTAATTCTGTCCTCTGTAATCATAACAGTGTCCATGAAGTTAATTCTGTCCTCTGTAATCTCTACATGGTCCATGAAGTTAATTCTGTCCTCTGTAATCAGTACAGGGTCCATGAAGTTAATTCTGTCCTCTGTAATCTGTACAGGATCCATGAAGTTAATTTTGTCCTCTGTCATCAGTACAGGGTCTATGAAGCTAATTCTGTCCTCTGTAATCTGTACAGGATCCATGAAGTTAATTTTGTCCTCTGTCATCAGTACAGGGTCCATGAAGTTAATTCTGTCCACTCTAATCTGTACAGGAACCATGAAGTTAATTTTGTCCTCCGTCATCAGGACGGGGTTCATGAAGTTCATTCTGTCCTCTGTAATCATTACAGTGTCCTTGAAGTTAATTCTGTCCTCTGTAATCTTTACAGGGTCCATGAAGTTAATTCTGTCCTCAGTAATCATTACAGTGTCCATGAAGTTAATTCTGTCCTCTGTAATCTCTACATGGTCCATGTAGTTAATTCTGTCCTCTGTAATCAGTACAGGGTCCATGAAGTTAATTCTGTCCTCTGTAATCAGTACAGGGTCCATGAAGTTAATTTTGTCCTCTGTCATCAGTACAGGGTTCATGAAGTTCATTCTGTCCTCTGTAATCATTACAGTGTCCTTGAAGTTAATTCTGTCCTCTGTAATCTTTACAGGGTCCATGAAGTTAATTCTGTTCTCAGTAATCATTACAGTGTCCATGAAGTTAATTCTGTCCTCTGTAATCTCTACATGGTCCATGTAGTTAATTCTGTCCTCTGTAATCAGTACAGGGTCCATGAAGTTAATTCTGTCCTCTGTAATCAGTACAGGGTCCATGAAGTTAATTTTGTCCTCTGTCATCAGTACAGGGTCCATGAAGTTTATTCTGTCCTATGTCATCAGCACAGGTTCCAAGAAGTTAATTCTGTCCTCTGTAATCATTACAGTGTCCATGAAGTTAATTCTGTCCTCTGTAAATTCTACATGGTCTATGTAGTTAATTCTGTCGTCTGTAATCATTACAGTGTCCATGAAGTTAATTCTGTCCTCTGTCATCAGTACGGGGTCCATGAATTTTATACTGTCCTCTGTAAACTGTACAGGGGCAATGAAGTTAATTCTGTCCTCTGTAATCTGTACAGGGTCCATGAACTTAATTTTGTCCTCTGTCATCAGTACGGGGTCCATGAAGTTAATTCTGTCCTCGGTAATCTCTATATGGTCCATGAAGTTAATTCTGTCCTCTGTCATCAGTACGGGGTCCATGAATTTTATACTGTCCTCAGTAAACTGTACAGGGGCCATGAAGTTAATTCTGTCCTCTGTATTCTGTACAGGAACCATGAAGTTAATTTTGTCCTCGGTCATCAGTACGGGGTTCATGAAGTTCATTCTGTCCTCTGTAATCATTACAGTGTCCTTGAAGTTAATTCTGTCCTCTGTAATCTTTACAGGGTCCATGAAGTTAATTCTATCCTCAGTAATCATTACAGTCTCCATGAAGTTAATTCTGTCCTCTGTAATCTCTACATGGTCCATGTAGTTAATTCTGTCCTCTGTAATCAGTACAGGGTCCATGAAGTTAATTCTGTCCTCTGTAATCAGTACAGGGTCCATGAAGTTAATTTTGTCCTCTGTCATCAGTACAGGGTCCATGAAGTTAATTCTGTCCTATGTCATCAGCACAGGTTCCAAGAAGTTAATTCTGTCCTCTGTAATCATTACAGTGTCCATGAAGTTAATTCTGTCCTCTGTAAATTCTACATGGTCTATGTAGTTAATTCTGTCGTCTGTAATCATTACAGTGTCCATGAAGTTAATTCTGTCCTCTGTCATCAGTACGGGGTCCATGAATTTTATACTGTCCTCTGTAAACTGTACAGGGGCAATGAAGTTAATTCTGTCCTCTGTAATCTGTACAGGAACCATGAAGTTAATTTTGTCCTCGGTCATCAGTAGGGGGTCCATTAAGTTCATTCTGTAATCATTACAGTGTCCTTGAAGTTAATTCTGTCCTCTGTAATCATTACAGTGTCCATGAAGTTAATTCTGTCCTCTGTAATCTCTACAGGGTCCATGAATTTAATTTTGTCCGCTGTCATCAGTACGGGGTCCATGAAATTAATTCTGTCCTCTGTAATCATTAAAGTGTTCATGAAGTTAATTCTATCCTCTGTAATCTCTACATGGTCCATGAAGTTAATTATGTCGTCTTTAATCACGACAGGGTCCATGAAGTTAATTCTGTCCTCTTTCATCAGTACGGGGTCCATGAAGTTAATTCTTTCCTCTGTAATCAGTACGGGGTCCATGAAGTTAATTCTGTCCTCTGTCATCAGTACGGGGTCTATGAAGTTAATTTTGTCCTCTGTCATCAGTTCAGTGTCCATGAAATTAATTCTGTCCTATGTCATCAGTACAGGGTCCAAGAAGTTAATTCTGTCCTCTGTAATCATTACAGTGTCCAAGAAGTTAATTCTGTCCTCTGTAATCTCTACATGGTCGATGTAGTTAATTCTGTCCTCTGTAATCAGTACAGTGTCCATGAAGTTAATTCTGTCCTCTGTAAACTCTACATGGTCTATGTAGTTAATTCTGTCCTCTGTAATCAGTACAGGGTCCATGAAGTTAATTCTGTCCTCTGTAATCTGTACAGGATCCATGAAGTTAATTTTGTCCTCTGTCATCAGTACAGGGTCCATGAAGTTAATTCTGTCCTCTGTAATCTGTACAGGATCCATGAAGTTAATTTTGTCCTTTGTCATCAGTACAGGGTCCATGAAGTTAATTCTGTCCACTGTAATCTGTACAGGATCCATGAAGTTAATTTTGTCCTCTGTCATCAGTACAGGGCCCATGAAGTTAATTCTGTCCTATGTCATCAGTACCGGGGGCATGAAGTTGGTTCTGTCCTCTGTAATCTGTACAGGGTCCATGAATTTAATTTTGTCCTCTGTCATCAGTACAGGGTCCATGAAGTTAATTCTGTCCTATGTCATCAGTACGGGGAGCATGAAGTTAATTCTGTCCTCTGTAATCTGTACAGGGTCCATGAACTTAATTTTGTCCTCTGTCATCAGTACGGGGTCCATGAAGTTAATTCTGTCCTCGGTAATCTCTATATGGTCCATGAAGTTAATTCTGTCCTCTGTCATCAGTACGGGGTCCATGAATTTTATACTGTCCTCAGTAAACTGTACAGGGGCCATGAAGTTAATTCTGTCCTCTGTATTCTGTACAGGAACCATGAAGTTAATTTTGTCCTCGGTCATCAGTACGGGGTTCATGAAGTTCATTCTGTCCTCTGTAATCATTACAGTGTCCTTGAAGTTAATTCTGTCCTCTGTAATCTTTACAGGGTCCATGAAGTTAATTCTATCCTCAGTAATCATTACAGTGTCCATGAAGTTAATTCTGTCCTCTGTAATCTCTACATGGTCCATGTAGTTAATTCTGTCCTCTGTAATCAGTACAGGGTCCATGAAGTTAATTCTGTCCTCTGTAATCAGTACAGGGTCCATGAAGTTAATTTTGTCCTCTGTCATCAGTACAGGGTCCATGAAGTTAATTCTGTCCTATGTCATCAGCACAGGTTCCAAGAAGTTAATTCTGTCCTCTGTAATCATTACAGTGTCCATGAAGTTAATTCTGTCCTCTGTAAATTCTACATGGTCTATGTAGTTAATTCTGTCGTCTGTAATCATTACAGTGTCCATGAAGTTAATTCTGTCCTCTGTCATCGGTACGGGGTCCATGAATTTTATACTGTCCTCTGTAAACTGTACAGGGGCAATGAAGTTAATTCTGTCCTCTGTAATCTGTACAGGAACCATGAAGTTAATTTTGTCCTCGGTCATCAGTAGGGGGTCCATTAAGTTCATTCTGTAATCATTACAGTGTCCTTGAAGTTAATTCTGTCCTCTGTAATCATTACAGTGTCCATGAAGTTAATTCTGTCCTCTGTAATCTCTACAGGGTCCATGAATTTAATTTTGTCCGCTGTCATCAGTACGGGGTCCATGAAATTAATTCTGTCCTCTGTAATCATTAAAGTGTTCATGAAGTTAATTCTATCCTCTGTAATCTCTACATGGTCCATGAAGTTAATTCTGTCGTCTTTAATCACGACAGGGTCCATGAAGTTAATTCTGTCCTCTTTCATCAGTACGGGGTCCATGAAGTTAATTCTTTCCTCTGTAATCAGTACGGGGTCCATGAAGTTAATTCTGTCCTCTGTCATCAGTACGGGGTCTATGAAGTTAATTCTGTCCTCTGTAATCTGTTCAGGGTCCATGAAGTTAATTTTGTCCTCTGTCATCAGTTCAGTGTCCATGAAATTAATTCTGTCCTATGTCATCAGTACAGGGTCCAAGAAGTTAATTCTGTCCTCTGTAATCATTACAGTGTCCAAGAAGTTAATTCTGTCCTCTGTAATCTCTACATGGTCGATGTAGTTAATTCTGTCCTCTGTAATCAGTACAGTGTCCATGAAGTTAATTCTGTCCTCTGTAAACTCTACATGGTCTATGTAGTTAATTCTGTCCTCTGTAATCAGTACAGGGTCCATGAAGTTAATTCTGTCCTCTGTAATCTGTACAGGATCCATGAAGTTAATTTTGTCCTCTGTCATCAGTACAGGGTCCATGAAGTTAATTCTGTCCTCTGTAATCTGTACAGGATCCATGAAGTTAATTTTGTCCTTTGTCATCAGTACAGGGTCCATGAAGTTAATTCTGTCCACTGTAATCTGTACAGGATCCATGAAGTTAATTTTGTCCTCTGTCATCAGTACAGGGCCCATGAAGTTAATTCTGTCCTATGTCATCAGTACCGGGGGCATGAAGTTGGTTCTGTCCTCTGTAATCTGTACAGGGTCCATGAATTTAATTTTGTCCTCTGTCATCAGTACAGGGTCCATGAAGTTAATTCTGTCCTATGTCATCAGTACGGGGAGCATGAAGTTAATTCTGTCCTCTGTAATCTGTACAGGGTCCATGAACTTAATTTTGTCCTCTGTCATCAGTACGGGGTCCATGAAGTTAATTCTGTCCTCGGTAATCTCTATATGGACCATGAAGTTAACTCTGTCCTCTGTCATCAGTACGGGGTCTATGAATTTTATACTGTCCTCAGTAAACTGTACAGGGGCCATGAAGTTAATTCTGTCCTCTGTAATCTGTACAGGAACCATGAAGTTAATTTTGTCCTCGGTCATCAGTACGGGGTCCATGAAGTTCATTCTGTCCTCTGTAATCATTACAGTGTCCTTGAAGTTAATTCTGTCCTCTGTAATCTTTACAGGGTCCATGAAGTTAATTCTATCCTCAGTAATCATTACAGTGTCCATGAAGTTAATTCTGTCCTCTGTAATCTCTACATGGTCCATGTAGTTAATTCTGTCCTCTGTAATCAGTACAGGGTCCATGAAGTTAATTTTGTCCTCTGTAATCTGTACAGGGTCCATGAATTTAATTTTTTCCTCTGTCATCAGTACGGGGACCATGAAGTTAATTCTGTCCTCTGTAATCATAACAGTGTCCATGAAGTTAATTCTGTCCTCTGTAATCTCTACATGGTCCATGAAGTTAATTCTGTCCTCTGTAATCAGTACAGGGTCCATGAAGTTAATTCTGTCCTCTGTAATCTGTACAGGATCCATGAAGTTAATTTTGTCCTCTGTCATCAGTACAGGGTCTATGAAGCTAATTCTGTCCTCTGTAATCTGTACAGGATCCATGAAGTTAATTTTGTCCTCTGTCATCAGTACAGGGTCCATGAAGTTAATTCTGTCCACTCTAATCTGTACAGGAACCATGAAGTTAATTTTGTCCTCCGTCATCAGGACGGGGTTCATGAAGTTCATTCTGTCCTCTGTAATCATTACAGTGTCCTTGAAGTTAATTCTGTCCTCTGTAATCTTTACAGGGTCCATGAAGTTAATTCTGTCCTCAGTAATCATTACAGTGTCCATGAAGTTAATTCTGTCCTCTGTAATCTCTACATGGTCCATGTAGTTAATTCTGTCCTCTGTAATCAGTACAGGGTCCATGAAGTTAATTCTGTCCTCTGTAATCAGTACAGGGTCCATGAAGTTAATTTTGTCCTCTGTCATCAGTACAGGGTTCATGAAGTTCATTCTGTCCTCTGTAATCATTACAGTGTCCTTGAAGTTAATTCTGTCCTCTGTAATCTTTACAGGGTCCATGAAGTTAATTCTGTTCTCAGTAATCATTACAGTGTCCATGAAGTTAATTCTGTCCTCTGTAATCTCTACATGGTCCATGTAGTTAATTCTGTCCTCTGTAATCAGTACAGGGTCCATGAAGTTAATTCTGTCCTCTGTAATCAGTACAGGGTCCATGAAGTTAATTTTGTCCTCTGTCATCAGTACAGGGTCCATGAAGTTAATTCTGTCCTATGTCATCAGCACAGGTTCCAAGAAGTTAATTCTGTCCTCTGTAATCATTACAGTGTCCATGAAGTTAATTCTGTCCTCTGTAAATTCTACATGGTCTATGTAGTTAATTCTGTCGTCTGTAATCATTACAGTGTCCATGAAGTTAATTCTGTCCTCTGTCATCAGTACGGGGTCCATGAATTTTATACTGTCCTCTGTAAACTGTACAGGGGCAATGAAGTTAATTCTGTCCTCTGTAATCTGTACAGGGTCCATGAACTTAATTTTGTCCTCTGTCATCAGTACGGGGTCCATGAAGTTAATTCTGTCCTCGGTAATCTCTATATGGTCCATGAAGTTAATTCTGTCCTCTGTCATCAGTACGGGGTCCATGAATTTTATACTGTCCTCAGTAAACTGTACAGGGGCCATGAAGTTAATTCTGTCCTCTGTATTCTGTACAGGAACCATGAAGTTAATTTTGTCCTCGGTCATCAGTACGGGGTTCATGAAGTTCATTCTGTCCTCTGTAATCATTACAGTGTCCTTGAAGTTAATTCTGTCCTCTGTAATCTTTACAGGGTCCATGAAGTTAATTCTATCCTCAGTAATCATTACAGTCTCCATGAAGTTAATTCTGTCCTCTGTAATCTCTACATGGTCCATGTAGTTAATTCTGTCCTCTGTAATCAGTACAGGGTCCATGAAGTTAATTCTGTCCTCTGTAATCAGTACAGGGTCCATGAAGTTAATTTTGTCCTCTGTCATCAGTACAGGGTCCATGAAGTTAATTCTGTCCTATGTCATCAGCACAGGTTCCAAGAAGTTAATTCTGTCCTCTGTAATCATTACAGTGTCCATGAAGTTAATTCTGTCCTCTGTAAATTCTACATGGTCTATGTAGTTAATTCTGTCGTCTGTAATCATTACAGTGTCCATGAAGTTAATTCTGTCCTCTGTCATCAGTACGGGGTCCATGAATTTTATACTGTCCTCTGTAAACTGTACAGGGGCAATGAAGTTAATTCTGTCCTCTGTAATCTGTACAGGAACCATGAAGTTAATTTTGTCCTCGGTCATCAGTAGGGGGTCCATTAAGTTCATTCTGTAATCATTACAGTGTCCTTGAAGTTAATTCTGTCCTCTGTAATCATTACAGTGTCCATGAAGTTAATTCTGTCCTCTGTAATCTCTACAGGGTCCATGAATTTAATTTTGTCCGCTGTCATCAGTACGGGGTCCATGAAATTAATTCTGTCCTCTGTAATCATTAAAGTGTTCATGAAGTTAATTCTATCCTCTGTAATCTCTACATGGTCCATGAAGTTAATTATGTCGTCTTTAATCACGACAGGGTCCATGAAGTTAATTCTGTCCTCTTTCATCAGTACGGGGTCCATGAAGTTAATTCTTTCCTCTGTAATCAGTACGGGGTCCATGAAGTTAATTCTGTCCTCTGTCATCAGTACGGGGTCTATGAAGTTAATTTTGTCCTCTGTCATCAGTTCAGTGTCCATGAAATTAATTCTGTCCTATGTCATCAGTACAGGGTCCAAGAAGTTAATTCTGTCCTCTGTAATCATTACAGTGTCCAAGAAGTTAATTCTGTCCTCTGTAATCTCTACATGGTCGATGTAGTTAATTCTGTCCTCTGTAATCAGTACAGTGTCCATGAAGTTAATTCTGTCCTCTGTAAACTCTACATGGTCTATGTAGTTAATTCTGTCCTCTGTAATCAGTACAGGGTCCATGAAGTAAATTCTGTCCTCTGTAATCTGTACAGGATCCATGAAGTTAATTTTGTCCTCTGTCATCAGTACAGGGTCCATGAAGTTAATTCTGTCCTCTGTAATCTGTACAGGATCCATGAAGTTAATTTTGTCCTTTGTCATCAGTACAGGGTCCATGAAGTTAATTCTGTCCACTGTAATCTGTACAGGATCCATGAAGTTAATTTTGTCCTCTGTCATCAGTACAGGGCCCATGAAGTTAATTCTGTCCTATGTCATCAGTACCGGGGGCATGAAGTTGGTTCTGTCCTCTGTAATCTGTACAGGGTCCATGAATTTAATTTTGTCCTCTGTCATCAGTACAGGGTCCATGAAGTTAATTCTGTCCTATGTCATCAGTACGGGGAGCATGAAGTTAATTCTGTCCTCTGTAATCTGTACAGGGTCCATGAACTTAATTTTGTCCTCTGTCATCAGTACGGGGTCCATGAAGTTAATTCTGTCCTCGGTAATCTCTATATGGTCCATGAAGTTAATTCTGTCCTCTGTCATCAGTACGGGGTCCATGAATTTTATACTGTCCTCAGTAAACTGTACAGGGGCCATGAAGTTAATTCTGTCCTCTGTATTCTGTACAGGAACCATGAAGTTAATTTTGTCCTCGGTCATCAGTACGGGGTTCATGAAGTTCATTCTGTCCTCTGTAATCATTACAGTGTCCTTGAAGTTAATTCTGTCCTCTGTAATCTTTACAGGGTCCATGAAGTTAATTCTATCCTCAGTAATCATTACAGTGTCCATGAAGTTAATTCTGTCCTCTGTAATCTCTACATGGTCCATGTAGTTAATTCTGTCCTCTGTAATCAGTACAGGGTCCATGAAGTTAATTCTGTCCTCTGTAATCAGTACAGGGTCCATGAAGTTAATTTTGTCCTCTGTCATCAGTACAGGGTCCATGAAGTTAATTCTGTCCTATGTCATCAGCACAGGTTCCAAGAAGTTAATTCTGTCCTCTGTAATCATTACAGTGTCCATGAAGTTAATTCTGTCCTCTGTCATCGGTACGGGGTCCATGAATTTTATACTGTCCTCTGTAAACTGTACAGGGGCAATGAAGTTAATTCTGTCCTCTGTAATCTGTACAGGAACCATGAAGTTAATTTTGTCCTCGGTCATCAGTAGGGGGTCCATTAAGTTCATTCTGTAATCATTACAGTGTCCTTGAAGTTAATTCTGTCCTCTGTAATCATTACAGTGTCCATGAAGTTAATTCTGTCCTCTGTAATCTCTACAGGGTCCATGAATTTAATTTTGTCCGCTGTCATCAGTACGGGGTCCATGAAATTAATTCTGTCCTCTGTAATCATTAAAGTGTTCATGAAGTTAATTCTATCCTCTGTAATCTCTACATGGTCCATGAAGTTAATTCTGTCGTCTTTAATCACGACAGGGTCCATGAAGTTAATTCTGTCCTCTTTCATCAGTACGGGGTCCATGAAGTTAATTCTTTCCTCTGTAATCAGTACGGGGTCCATGAAGTTAATTCTGTCCTCTGTCATCAGTACGGGGTCTATGAAGTTAATTCTGTCCTCTGTAATCTGTTCAGGGTCCATGAAGTTAATTTTGTCCTCTGTCATCAGTTCAGTGTCCATGAAATTAATTCTGTCCTATGTCATCAGTACAGGGTCCAAGAAGTTAATTCTGTCCTCTGTAATCATTACAGTGTCCAAGAAGTTAATTCTGTCCTCTGTAATCTCTACATGGTCGATGTAGTTAATTCTGTCCTCTGTAATCAGTACAGTGTCCATGAAGTTAATTCTGTCCTCTGTAAACTCTACATGGTCTATGTAGTTAATTCTGTCCTCTGTAATCAGTACAGGGTCCATGAAGTTAATTCTGTCCTCTGTAATCTGTACAGGATCCATGAAGTTAATTTTGTCCTCTGTCATCAGTACAGGGTCCATGAAGTTAATTCTGTCCTCTGTAATCTGTACAGGATCCATGAAGTTAATTTTGTCCTTTGTCATCAGTACAGGGTCCATGAAGTTAATTCTGTCCACTGTAATCTGTACAGGATCCATGAAGTTAATTTTGTCCTCTGTCATCAGTACAGGGCCCATGAAGTTAATTCTGTCCTATGTCATCAGTACCGGGGGCATGAAGTTGGTTCTGTCCTCTGTAATCTGTACAGGGTCCATGAATTTAATTTTGTCCTCTGTCATCAGTACAGGGTCCATGAAGTTAATTCTGTCCTATGTCATCAGTACGGGGAGCATGAAGTTAATTCTGTCCTCTGTAATCTGTACAGGGTCCATGAACTTAATTTTGTCCTCTGTCATCAGTACGGGGTCCATGAAGTTAATTCTGTCCTCGGTAATCTCTATATGGACCATGAAGTTAACTCTGTCCTCTGTCATCAGTACGGGGTCTATGAATTTTATACTGTCCTCAGTAAACTGTACAGGGGCCATGAAGTTAATTCTGTCCTCTGTAATCTGTACAGGAACCATGAAGTTAATTTTGTCCTCGGTCATCAGTACGGGGTCCATGAAGTTCATTCTGTCCTCTGTAATCATTACAGTGTCCTTGAAGTTAATTCTGTCCTCTGTAATCTTTACAGGGTCCATGAAGTTAATTCTATCCTCAGTAATCATTACAGTGTCCATGAAGTTAATTCTGTCCTCTGTAATCTCTACATGGTCCATGTAGTTAATTCTGTCCTCTGTAATCAGTACAGGGTCCATGAAGTTAATTCTGTCCTCTGTAATCAGTACAGGGTCCATGAAGTTAATTTTGTCCTCTGTCATCAGTACAGGGTCCATGAAGTTAATTCTGTCCTATGTCATCAGCACAGGTTCCAAGAAGTTAATTCTGTCCTCTGTAATCATTACAGTGTCCATGAATTTAATTCTGTCCTCTGTAAATTCTACATGGTCTATGTAGTTTATTCTGTCGTCTGTAATCATTACAGTGTCCATGAAGTTAATTCTGTCCTCTGTCATCAGTACGGGGTCCATGAATTTTATACTGTCCTCTGTAAACTGTACAGGGGCCATGAAGTTAATTCTGTCATCTGTAATCTGTACAGGAACCATGAAGTTAATTTTGTCCTCGGTCATCAGTACGGGGTCCATGATGTTCATTCTGTCCTCTGTAATCATTACAGTGTCCTTGAAGTTAATTCTGTCCTCTGTAATCTTTACAGGGTCCATGAAGTTAATTCTGTCCTCTGTAATCTTTACAGTGTCCATGAAGTTAATTCTGTCCTCTGTAATCTGTACAGGGTCCATGAATTTAATTTTGTCCGCTGTCATCAGTACGGGGTCCATGAAATTAATTCTGTCCTCTGTAATCATTAAAGTGTTCATGCAGTTAATTCTATCCTCTGTAATCTCTACATGGTCCATGAAGTTAATTCTGTCGTCTTTAATCACTACAGGGTCCATGAAGTTAATTCTGTCCTCTGTCATCAGTACGGGGTCCATGAAGTTAATTCTTTCCTCTGTAATCAGTACGGGGTCCATGAAGTTAATTCTGTCCGCTGTCATCAGTACGGGGTCTATGAAGTTAATTCTGTCCTCTGTAATCTGTTCAGGGTCCATGAAGTTAATTTTGTCCTCTGTCATCAGTTCAAGGTCCATGAAGTTAATTCTGTCCTATGTCATCAGTACAGGGTCCAAGAAGTTAATTCTGTCCTCTGTAATCATTACAGTGTCCATGAAGTTAATTCTGTCCTCTGTAATCTCTACATGGTCGATGTAGTTAATTCTGTCCTCTGTAATCAGTACAGTGTCCATGAAGTTAATTCTGTCCTCTGTAATCAGTACAGGGTTCATGAAGTTATTTCTGTCCTCTGTAATCAATACAGGGTCCATGAAGTGAATACTGACCTCTGTAATCTGTACTTTTTCCATTAAGTTAATTCTGTCCTCTGTCATCAGTACATGGTCCATGAAGTTAATTCTGTCCTCTGTAATCATTACAGTGTCCATGAAGTTAATTCTGTCCTCTGTAAATTCTACATGGTCTATGTAGTTTATTCTGTCGTCTGTAATCATTACAGTGTCCATGAAGTTAATTCTGTCCTCTGTCATCAGTACGGGGTCCATGAATTTTATACTGTCCTCTGTAAACTGTACAGGGGCCATGAAGTTAAATCTGTCCTCTGTAATCTGTACAGGAACCATGAAGTTAATTTTGTCCTCGGTCATCAGAACTGGGTCCATGAAGTTCATTCTGTCCTCTGTAACCATTACAGTGTCCTTGAAGTTAATTCTGTCCTCTGTAATCTTTACAGGGTCCATGAAGTTAATTCTGTCCTCTGTAATCATTACAGTATCCATGAAGTTAATTCTGTCCTCTGTAATCTGTACAGGGTCCATGAATTTAATTTTGTCCGCTGTCATCAGTACGGGGTCCATTAAGTTAATTCTGTCCTCTGTCATCAGGACACGCTCCATGAAGTTTATTCTGTTCTCTGTAATCTCTACATGGTCCATGAATTTAATTCTGTCCTCCGTAATCACTACAGGGTCCATGATGTTAATTCTGTCCTTTGTAATCAGTACATGGTACATGAAGTTAATTCTGTCCTCTGTCATCAGTACGGGGTCCTTGAAGTTAATTCTGTCCTCTGTAATCTGTACAGGGTCCATGAAGTTAATTCTGTCCTCTGTAATCTGTACAGGGTCCATGAATTTAATTTTGTCCACTGTCATCAGTACGGGGTCCATGAAATTAATTCTGTCCTCTGTAATCATTAAAGTGTTCATGAAGTTAATTCTATCCTCTGTAATCTCTACATGGTCCATGAAGTTAATTCTGTCGTCTTTAATCACGACAGGGTCCATGAAGTTAATTCTGTCCTCTTTCATCAGTACGGGGTCCATGAAGTTAATTCTGTCCTCTGTAATCAGTACGGGGTCCATGAAGTTAATTTTGTCCTCTGTCATCAGTACGGGGTCTATGAAGTTAATTCTGTCCTCTGTAATCTGTTCAGGGTCCATGAAATTAATTTTGTCCTCTGTCATCAGTTCAGTGTCCATGAAGTTAATTCTGTCCTATGTCATCAGTACAGGGTCTAAGAAGTTAATTCTGTCCTCTGTAATCATTACAGTGTCCAAGAAGTTAATTCTGTCCTCTGTAATCTCTACATGGTCGATGTAGTTAATTCTGTCCTCTGTAATCAGTACAGTGTCCATGAAGTTAATTCTGTCCTCTGTAAACTCTACATGGTCTATGTAGTTAATTCTGTCCTCTGTAATCATTACAGTGTCCATGAAGTTAATTCTGTCCTCTGTAATCTCTACATGGTCGATGTAGTTAATTCCGTCCTCTGTAATCAGTACAGGGTCCATGATGTTAATTCTGTCCTCTGTAATCTGTACAGGATCCATGAAGTTAATTTTGTCCTCTGTCATCAGTACAGGGTCCATGAAGTTAATTCTGTCCTCTGTAATCTGTACAGGATCCATGAAGTTAATTTTGTCCTTTGTCATCAGTACAGGGTCCATGAAGTTAATTCTGTCCACTGTAATCTGTACAGGATCCATGAAGTTAATTTTGTCCTCTGTCATCAGTACAGGGTCCATGAAGTTAATTCTGTCCTATGTCATCAGTATGGGGTCCATGAAGTTCATTCTGTCCTCTGTAATCATTACAATGTCCTTGAAGTTAATTCAGTCCTCTGTAATCTTTACAGTGTCCATGAAGTTAATTTTGTCCTCTGTCATCAGTACAGGGTCCATGAAGTTAATTCTGTCCTATGTCATCAGCACAGGGTCCTAGAAGTTAATTCTGTCCTCTGTAATCATTACAGTGTCCAAGAAGTTAATTCGGTCCTCTGTAAACTCTACATGGTCTATGTAGTTAATTCTGTCCTCTGTAATCAGTACAGGGTCCATGAAGTTAATTCTGTCCTCTGTAATCTGTACAGGATCCATGAAGTTAATTTTGTCCTATGTCATCAGTACCGGGAGCATGAAGTTCGTTCTGTCCTCTGTAATCTGTACAGGGTCCATGAATTTAATTGAGTACTCTGTCATCAGTACAGGGTCCATGAAGTTAATTCTGTCCTTTGTCATCAGTACGGGGAGCATGAAGTTAATTCTGTCCTCGGTAATCTCTATATGGTCCATGAAGTTAATTCTGTCCTCCGTCATCAGTACGGTGTCAATGAATTTTATACTGTCCTCTATAAACTGTACAGGGGCCATGAAGTTAATTCTGTCCTCTGTAATCTGTCCAGGAACCATGAAGTTAATTTTGTCCTCGGTCATCAGTACGGGGTTCATGAAATTCATTCTGTCCTCTGTAATCATTACAGTGTCCTTGAAGTTAATTCTGTCCTCTGTAATCTTTACAGGGTCCATGAAGTTAATTCTGTCCTCAGTAATCATTACAGTGTCCATGAAGTTAATTCTGTCCTCTGTAATCTCTACATGGTCCATGTAGTTAATTCTGTCCTCTGTAATCAGTACAGGGTCCATGAAGTTAATTCTGTCCTCTGTAATCAGTACAGGGTCCATGAAGTTAATTTTGTCCTCTGTCATCAGTACAGGGTCCATGAAGTTAATTCTGTCCTATGTCATCAGCACAGGTTCCAAGAAGTTAATTCTGTCCTCTGTAATCATTACAGTGTCCATGAAGTTAATTCTGTCCTCTGTAAATTCTACATGGTCTATGTAGTTAATTCTGTCGTCTGTAATCATTACAGTGTCCATGAAGTTAATTCTGTCCTCTGTCATCAGTACGGGGTCCATGAATTTTATACTGTCCTCTGTAAACTGTACAGGGGCAATGAAGTTAATTCTGTCCTCTGTAATCTGTACAGGAACCATGAAGTTAATTTTGTCCTCGGTCATCAGTACGGGGTCCTTTAAGTTCATTCTGTCCTCTGTAATCATTACAGTGTCCTTGAAGTTAATTCTGTCCTCTGTAATCATTACAGTGTCCATGAAGTTAATTCTGTCCTCTGTAATCTCTACAGGGTCCATGAATTTAATTTTGTCCGCTGTCATCAGTACGGGGTCCATGAAATTAATTCTGTCCTCTGTAATCATTAAAGTGTTCATGAAGTTAATTCTATCCTCTGTAATCTCTACATGGTCCATGAAGTTAATTCTGTCGTCTTTAATCACGACAGGGTACATGAAGTTAATTCTGTCCTCTGTAATCTGTTCAGGGTCCATGAAGTTAATTTTGTCCTCTGTCATCAGTTCAGTGTCCATGAAATTAATTCTGTCCTATGTCATCAGTACAGGGTCCAAGAAGTTAATTCTGTCCTCTGTAATCTCTACATGGTCGATGTAGTTAATTCTGTCCTCTGTAATCAGTACAGTGTCCATGAAGTTAATTCTGTCCTCTGTAAACTCTACATGGTCTATGTAGTTAATTCTGTCCTCCGTAATCAGTACAGGGTCCATGAAGTTAATTTTTTCCTTTGTCATCAGTACAGGGTCCATGAAGTTAATTCTGTCCACTGTAATCTGTACAGGATCCATGAAGTTAATTTTGTCCTCTGTCATCAGTACAGGGTCCATGAAGTTAAATCTGTCCTATGTCATCAGTACCGGGGGCATGAAGTTGGTTCTGTCCTCTGTAATCTGTACAGGGTCCATGAATTTAATTGAGTACTCTGTCATCAGTACAGGGTCCAGGAAGTTAATTCTGTCCTATGTCATCAGCACAGGGTCCTAGAAGTTAATTCTGTCCTCTGTAATCATTACAGTGTCCAAGAAGTTAATTCGGTCCTCTGTAAACTCTACATGGTCTATGTAGTTAATTCTGTCCTCTGTAATCAGTACAGGGTCCATGAAGTTAATTCTGTCCTCTGTAATCTGTACAGGATCCATGAAGTTAATTTTGTCCTCTGTCATCAGTACAGGGTCCATGAAGTTAATACTGTCCTCTGTAATCTGTACAGGATCCATGAAGTTAATTTTGTCCTCTGTCATCAGTACAGGGTCCATGAAGTTAATTCTGTCCACTGTAATCTGTACAGGATCCATGAAGTTAATTTTGTCCTATGTCATCAGTACCGGGAGCATGAAGTTCGTTCTGTCCTCTGTAATCTGTACAGGGTCCATGAATTTAATTCAGTACTCTGTCATCAGTACAGGGTCCATGAAGTTAATTCTGTCCTTTGTCATCAGTACGGGGAGCATGAAGTTAATTCTGTCCTCGGTAATCTCTATATGGTCCATGAAGTTAATTCTGTCCTCCGTCATCAGTACGGTGTCAATGAATTTTATACTGTCCTCTATAAACTGTACAGGGGCCATGAAGTTAATTCTGTCCTCTGTAATCTGTACAGGAACCATGAAGTTAATTTTGTCCTCGGTCATCAGTACGGGGTTCATGAAATTCATTCTGTCCTCTGTAATCATTACAGTGTCCTTGAAGTTAATTCTGTCCTCTGTAATCTTTACAGGGTCCATGAAGTTAATTCTGTCCTCAGTAATCATTACAGTGTCCATGAAGTTAATTCTGTCCTCTGTAATCTCTACATGGTCCATGTAGTTAATTCTGTCCTCTGTAATCAGTACAGGGTCCATGAAGTTAATTCTGTCCTCTGTAATCAGTACAGGGTCCATGAAGTTAATTTTGTCCTCTGTCATCAGTACAGGGTCCATGAAGTTAATTCTGTCCTATGTCATCAGCACAGGTTCCAAGAAGTTAATTCTGTCCTCTGTAATCATTACAGTGTCCATGAAGTTAATTCTGTCCTCTGTAAATTCTACATGGTCTATGTAGTTAATTCTGTCGTCTGTAATCATTACAGTGTCCATGAAGTTAATTCTGTCCTCTGTCATCAGTACGGGGTCCATGAATTTTATACTGTCCTCTGTAAACTGTACAGGGGCAATGAAGTTAATTCTGTCCTCTGTAATCTGTACAGGAACCATGAAGTTAATTTTGTCCTCGGTCATCAGTACGGGGTCCTTTAAGTTCATTCTGTCCTCTGTAATCATTACAGTGTCCTTGAAGTTAATTCTGTCCTCTGTAATCATTACAGTGTCCATGAAGTTAATTCTGTCCTCTGTAATCTCTACAGGGTCCATGAATTTAATTTTGTCCGCTGTCATCAGTACGGGGTCCATGAAATTAATTCTGTCCTCTGTAATCATTAAAGTGTTCATGAAGTTAATTCTATCCTCTGTAATCTCTACATGGTCCATGAAGTTAATTCTGTCGTCTTTAATCACGACAGGGTACATGAAGTTAATTCTGTCCTCTGTAATCTGTTCAGGGTCCATGAAGTTAATTTTGTCCTCTATCATCAGTTCAGTGTCCATGAAATTAATTCTGTCCTATGTCATCAGTACAGGGTCCAAGAAGTTAATTCTGTCCTCTGTAATCTCTACATGGTCGATGTAGTTAATTCTGTCCTCTGTAATCAGTACAGTGTCCATGAAGTTAATTCCGTCCTCTGTAAACTCTACATGGTCTATGTAGTTAATTCTGTCCTCCGTAATCAGTACAGGGTCCATGAAGTTATTTTTTTTCCTTTGTCATCAGTACAGGGTCCATGAAGTTAATTCTGTCCACTGTAATCTGTACAGGATCCATGAAGTTAATTTTGTCCTCTGTCATCAGTACAGGGTCCATGAAGTTAAATCTGTCCTATGTCATCAGTACCGGGGGCATGAAGTTGGTTCTGTCCTCTGTAATCTGTACAGGGTCCATGAATTTAATTGAGTACTCTGTCATCAGTACAGGGTCCAGGAAGTTAATTCTGTCCTATGTCATCAGTACGGGGAGCATGAAGTTAATTCTGTCCTCTGTAATCTGTACAGGGTCCATGAACTTAATTTTGTCCTCTGTCATCAGTACGGGGTCCATGAAGTTAATTCTGTCCTCGGTAATCTCTATATGGTCCATGAAGTTAATTCTGTCCTCTGTCATCAGTACGGGGTCCATAAATTTTATACTGTCCTCTGTAAACTGTACAGGGGCCATGAAGTTAATTCTGTCCTCTGTATTCTGTACAGGAACCATGAAGTTAATTTTGTCCTCGGTCATCAGTACGGGGTTCATGAAGTTCATTCTGTCCTCAGTAATCATTACAGTGTCCATGAAGTTAATTCTGTCCTCTGTAATCTCTACATGGTCCATGTAGTTAATTCTGTCCTCTGTAATCAGTACAGGGTCCATGAAGTTAATTCTGTCCTCTGTAATCAGTACAGGGTCCATGAAGTTAATTTTGTCCTCTGTCATCAGTACAGGGTCCATGAAGTTAATTCTGTCCTATGTCATCAGGACAGGTTCCAAGAAGTTAATTCTGTCCTCTGTAATCATTACAGTGTCCATGAATTTAATTCTGTCCTCTGTAAATTCTACATGGTCTATGTAGTTTATTCTGTCGTCTGTAATCATTACAGTGTCCATGAAGTTAATTCTTTCCTCTGTAATCAGTACGGGGTCCATGAAGTTAATTCTGTCCTCTGTCATCAGTACGGGGTCTATGAAGTTAATTCTGTCCTCTGTAATCTGTTCAGGGTCCATGAAGTTAATTTTGTCGTCTGTCATCAGTTCAGGGTCCATGAAGTTAATTCTGTCCTATGTCATCAGTACAGGGTCCAAGAAGTTAATTCTGTTCTCTGTAATCATTACAGTGTCCATGAAGTTAATTCTGTCCTCTGTAATCTCTACATGGTCGATGTAGTTAATTCTGTCCTCTGTAATCAGTACAGTGTCCATGAAGTTAATTCTGTCCTCTGTAATCAGTACAGTGTCCATGAAGTTAATTCTGTCCTCTGTAATCAGTACAGGGCTCATGAAGTTATTTCTGTCCTCTGTAATCAGTAAAGGGTCCATGAAGTGAATACTGACCTCTATAATCTGTACTTTTTCCATTAAGTTAATTCTGTCCTCTGTCATCAGTACGGGGTCCATTAAGTTAATTCTGTCCATAGTAATCATTACAGTGTCCATGAAGTTAATTCTGTCCTCTGTAACCTCTACATGGTCCATGTAGTTAATTCTGTCCTCTGTAATCAGTACCGGGGTCCATGAAGTTAATTCTGTCCTCTGTAATCAGTACAGGGTCCATGAAGTTAATTTTGTCCTCTGTCATCAGTACAGGGTCCATGAAGTTAATTCTGTCCTCTGTAATCATTACAGTGTCCATGAAGTTAATTCTGTCCTCTGTAAATTCTACATGGTCTATGTAGTTTATTCTGTCGTCTGTAATCATTACAGTGTCCATGAAGTTAATTCTGTCCTCTGTCATCAGTATGGGGTCCATGAATTTTATACTGTCCTCTGTAAACTGTACAGGGGGCCATGAAGTTAATTCTGTCCTCTGTAATCTGTACAGGAACCATGAAGTTAATTTTGTCCTCGGTCATCAGTACGGGGTCCATGAAGTTCATTCTGTCCTCTGTAACCATTACAGTGTCCTTGAAGTTAATTCTGTCCTCTGTAATCTTTACAGGATCCATGAAGTTAATTCTGTCCTCTGTAATCATTACAGTATCCATGAAGTTAATTCTGTCCTCTGTAATCTGTACAGGGTCCATGAATTTAATTTTGTCCGCTGTCATCAGTACGGGGTCCATTAAGTTAATTCTGTCCTCTGTCATCAGTACACGCTCCATGAAGTTTATTCTGTTCTCTGTAATCTCTATATGGTCCATGAAGTTAATTCTGTCCTCTGTCATCAGTACGGGGTCCATGAATTTTATACTGTCCTCTGTAAACTGTACAGGGGCCATGAAGTTAATTCTGTCCTCTGTATTCTGTACAGGAACCATGAAGTTAATTTTGTCCTCGGTCATCAGTACGGGGTTCATGAAGTTCATTCTGTCCTCAGTAATCATTACAGTGTCCATGAAGTTAATTCTGTCCTCTGTAATCTCTACATGGTCCATGTAGTTAATTCTGTCCTCTGTAATCAGTACAGGGTCCATGAAGTTAATTCTGTCCTCTGTAATCAGTACAGGGTCCATGAAGTTAATTTTGTCCTCTGTCATCAGTACAGGGTCCATGAAGTTAATTCTGTCCTATGTCATCAGGACAGGTTCCAAGAAGTTAATTCTGTCCTCTGTAATCATTACAGTGTCCATGAATTTAATTCTGTCCTCTGTAAATTCTACATGGTCTATGTAGTTTATTCTGTCGTCTGTAATCATTACAGTGTCCATGAAGTTAATTCTTTCCTCTGTAATCAGTACGGGGTCCATGAAGTTAATTCTGTCCTCTGTCATCAGTACGGGGTCTATGAAGTTAATTCTGTCCTCTGTAATCTGTTCAGGGTCCATGAAGTTAATTTTGTCGTCTGTCATCAGTTCAGGGTCCATGAAGTTAATTCTGTCCTATGTCATCAGTACAGGGTCCAAGAAGTTAATTCTGTTCTCTGTAATCATTACAGTGTCCATGAAGTTAATTCTGTCCTCTGTAATCTCTACATGGTCGATGTAGTTAATTCTGTCCTCTGTAATCAGTACAGTGTCCATGAAGTTAATTCTGTCCTCTGTAATCAGTACAGTGTCCATGAAGTTAATTCTGTCCTCTGTAATCAGTACAGGGTTCATGAAGTTATTTCTGTCCTCTGTAATCAGTAAAGGGTCCATGAAGTGAATACTGACCTCTATAATCTGTACTTTTTCCATTAAGTTAATTCTGTCCTCTGTCATCAGTACGGGGTCCATTAAGTTAATTCTGTCCATAGTAATCATTACAGTGTCCATGAAGTTAATTCTGTCCTCTGTAACCTCTACATGGTCCATGTAGTTAATTCTGTCCTC